>NW_028276753.1:0-58969 GCF_052056855.1 Sturnus vulgaris | reverse complement strand
TAACACGTCTCTGTCCTGGCACATTTTCGTGTGCGAAACTTCCCTCCGGGTCTTCGGGCCTTGCGAAGCTCCGTGTACTGCGAGCGCTGCTACTCGCAGCTGAGAAGGACCGTGGAGCTAGCGGCGAATTCGGAGAGCTCTTCGCTGCACTGCGCCGCTCGCAAGCGGCTTCGTTCTTCGCCTTCTGCCGTCCGGCGAGAGCTGAACTCCGGCGGTCAGTTGCAGCTCTGCCCAACAGCGTGTTCTCAGTTCTGCGGGCAAGCACGCCCTCTTGCCTTGGCCCCGAGAGCAAAGTCCCGAGCGAGCACTCGACTCAGTGCAATGCACCCGGAAGGACGCTCTCGCTCGTCTTTCAAGGAGCGATTCCTAACAGCAGAGCAGCAGAGGCACAAACTGCATGACGAGAAGGGACAACGTAGAACACGTCTCTGTCCTGGCACATTTTCGTGTGCGATACTTCCCTCCGGGTCTTCGGGCCTTGCGAAGCTCCGTGTACTGCGAGCGCTGCTACTCGCAGCTGAGAAGGACCGTGGAGCTAGCGGCGAATTCGGAGAGCTCTTCGCTGCACTGCGCCGCTCGCAAGCGGCTTCGTTCTTCGCCTTCTGCCGTCCGGCGAGAGCTGAACTCCGGCGGTCAGTTGCAGCTCTGCCCAACAGCGTGTTCTCAGTTCTGCGGGCAAGCACGCCCTCTTGCCTTGGCCCCGAGAGCAAAGTCCCGAGCGAGCACTCGACTCAGTGCAATGCACCCGGAAGGACGCTCTCGCTCGTCTTTCAAGGAGCGATTCCTAACAGCACAAGCAGCAGAGGCACAAACTGCATGACGAGAAGGGACAACGTAGAACACGTCTCTGTCCTGGCACATTTTCGTGTGCGATACTTCCCTCCGGGTCTTCGGGCCTTGCGAAGCTCCGTGTACTGCGAGCGCTGCTACTCGCAGCTGAGAAGGACCGTGGAGCTAGCGGCGAATTCGGAGAGCTCTTCGCTGCACTGCGCCGCTCGCAAGCGGCTTCGTTCTTCGCCTTCTGCCGTCCGGCGAGAGCTGAACTCCGGCGGTCAGTTGCAGCTCTGCCCAACAGCGTGTTCTCAGTTCTGCGGGCAAGCACGCCCTCTTGCCTTGGCCCCGAGAGCAAAGTCCCGAGCGAGCACTCGACTCAGTGCAATGCACCCGGAAGGACGCTCTCGCTCGTCTTTCAAGGAGCGATTCCTAACAGCACAAGCAGCAGAGGCACAAACTGCATGACGAGAAGGGACAACGTAGAACACGTCTCTGTCCTGGCACATTTTCGTGTGCGATACTTCCCTCCGGGTCTTCGGGCCTTGCGAAGCTCCGTGTACTGCGAGCGCTGCTACTCGCAGCTGAGAAGGACCGTGGAGCTAGCGGCGAATTCGGAGAGCTCTTCGCTGCACTGCGCCGCTCGCAAGCGGCTTCGTTCTTCGCCTTCTGCCGTCCGGCGAGAGCTGAACTCCGGCGGTCAGTTGCAGCTCTGCCCAACAGCGTGTTCTCAGTTCTGCGGGCAAGCACGCCCTCTTGCCTTGGCCCCGAGAGCAAAGTCCCGAGCGAGCACTCGACTCAGTGCAATGCACCCGGAAGGACGCTCTCGCTCGTCTTTCAAGGAGCGATTCCTAACAGCACAAGCAGCAGAGGCACAAACTGCATGACGAGAAGGGACAACGTAGAACACGTCTCTGTCCTGGCACATTTTCGTGTGCGAAACTTCCCTCCGGGTCTTCGGGCCTTGCGAAGCTCCGTGTACTGCGAGCGCTGCTACTCGCAGCTGAGAAGGACCGTGGAGCTAGCGGCGAATTCGGAGAGCTCTTCGCTGCACTGCGCCGCTCGCAAGCGGCTTCGTTCTTCGCCTTCTGCCGTCCGGCGAGAGCTGAACTCCGGCGGTCAGTTGCAGCTCTGCCCAACAGCGTGTTCTCAGTTCTGCGGGCAAGCACGCCCTCTTGCCTTGGCCCCGAGAGCAAAGTCCCGAGCGAGCACTCGACTCAGTGCAATGCACCCGGAAGGACGCTCTCGCTCGTCTTTCAAGGAGCGATTCCTAACAGCAGAAGCAGCAGAGGCACAAACTGCATGACGAGAAGGGACAACGTAGAACACGTCTCTGTCCTGGCACATTTTCGTGTGCGATACTTCCCTCCGGGTCTTCGGGCCTTGCGAAGCTCCGTGTACTGCGAGCGCTGCTACTCGCAGCTGAGAAGGACCGTGGAGCTAGCGGCGAATTCGGAGAGCTCTTCGCTGCACTGCGCCGCTCGCAAGCGGCTTCGTTCTTCGCCTTCTGCCGTCCGGCGAGAGCTGAACTCCGGCGGTCAGTTGCAGCTCTGCCCAACAGCGTGTTCTCAGTTCTGCGGGCAAGCACGCCCTCTTGCCTTGGCCCCGGGAGCAAAGTCCCGAGCGAGCACTCGACTCAGTGCAATGCACCCGGAAGGACGCTCTCGCTCGTCTTTCAAGGAGCGATTCCTAACAGCAGAAGCAGCAGAGGCACAAACTGCATGACGAGAAGGGACAACGTAGAACACGTCTCTGTCCTGGCACATTTTCGTGTGCGATACTTCCCTCCGGGTCTTCGGGCCTTGCGAAGCTCCGTGTACTGCGAGCGCTGCTACTCGCAGCTGAGAAGGACCGTGGAGCTAGCGGCGAATTCGGAGAGCTCTTCGCTGCACTGCGCCGCTCGCAAGCGGCTTCGTTCTTCGCCTTCTGCCGTCCGGCGAGAGCTGAACTCCGGCGGTCAGTTGCAGCTCTGCCCAACAGCGTGTTCTCAGTTCTGCGGGCAAGCACGCCCTCTTGCCTTGGCCCCGAGAGCAAAGTCCCGAGCGAGCACTCGACTCAGTGCAATGCACCCGGAAGGACGCTCTCGCTCGTCTTTCAAGGAGCGATTCCTAACAGCACAAGCAGCAGAGGCACAAACTGCATGACGAGAAGGGACAACGTAGAACACGTCTCTGTCCTGGCACATTTTCGTGTGCGAAACTTCCCTCCGGGTCTTCGGGCCTTGCGAAGCTCCGTGTACTGCGAGCGCTGCTACTCGCAGCTGAGAAGGACCGTGGAGCTAGCGGCGAATTCGGAGAGCTCTTCGCTGCACTGCGCCGCTCGCAAGCGGCTTCGTTCTTCGCCTTCTGCCGTCCGGCGAGAGCTGAACTCCGGCGGTCAGTTGCAGCTCTGCCCAACAGCGTGTTCTCAGTTCTGCGGGCAAGCACGCCCTCTTGCCTTGGCCCCGAGAGCAAAGTCCCGAGCGAGCACTCGACTCAGTGCAATGCACCCGGAAGGACGCTCTCGCTCGTCTTTCAAGGAGCGATTCCTAACAGCACAAGCAGCAGAGGCACAAACTGCATGACGAGAAGGGACAACGTAGAACACGTCTCTGTCCTGGCACATTTTCGTGTGCGATACTTCCCTCCGGGTCTTCGGGCCTTGCGAAGCTCCGTGTACTGCGAGCGCTGCTACTCGCAGCTGAGAAGGACCGTGGAGCTAGCGGCGAATTCGGAGAGCTCTTCGCTGCACTGCGCCGCTCGCAAGCGGCTTCGTTCTTCGCCTTCTGCCGTCCGGCGAGAGCTGAACTCCGGCGGTCAGTTGCAGCTCTGCCAAACAGCGTGTTCTCAGTTCTGCGGGCAAGCACGCCCTCTTGCCTTGGCCCCGGGAGCAAAGTCCCGAGCGAGCACTCGACTCAGTGCAATGCACCCGGAAGGACGCTCTCGCTCGTCTTTCAAGGAGCGATTCCTAACAGCAGAAGCAGCAGAGGCACAAACTGCATGACGAGAAGGGACAACGTAGAACACGTCTCTGTCCTGGCACATTTTCGTGTGCGAAACTTCCCTCCGGGTCTTCGGGCCTTGCGAAGCTCCGTGTACTGCGAGCGCTGCTACTCGCAGCTGAGAAGGACCGTGGAGCTAGCGGCGAATTCGGAGAGCTCTTCGCTGCACTGCGCCGCTCGCAAGCGGCTTCGTTCTTCGCCTTCTGCCGTCCGGCGAGAGCTGAACTCCGGCGGTCAGTTGCAGCTCTGCCCAACAGCGTGTTCTCAGTTCTGCGGGCAAGCACGCCCTCTTGCCTTGGCCCCGAGAGCAAAGTCCCGAGCGAGCACTCGACTCAGTGCAATGCACCCGGAAGGACGCTCTCGCTCGTCTTTCAAGGAGCGATTCCTAACAGCACAAGCAGCAGAGGCACAAACTGCATGACGAGAAGGGACAACGTAGAACACGTCTCTGTCCTGGCACATTTTCGTGTGCGATACTTCCCTCCGGGTCTTCGGGCCTTGCGAAGCCCCGTGTACTGCGAGCGCTGCTACTCGCAGCTGAGAAGGACCGTGGAGCTAGCGGCGAATTCGGAGAGCTCTTCGCTGCACTGCGCCGCTCGCAAGCGGCTTCGTTCTTCGCCTTCTGCCGTCCGGCGACAGCTGAACTCCGGCGGTCAGTTGCAGCTCTGCCCAACAGCGTGTTCTCAGTTCTGCGGGCAAGCACGCCCTCTTGCCTTGGCCCCGAGAGCAAAGTCCCGAGCGAGCACTCGACTCAGTGCAATGCACCCGGAAGGACGCTCTCGCTCGTCTTTCAAGGAGCGATTCCTAACAGCACAAGCAGCAGAGGCACAAACTGCATGACGAGAAGGGACAACGTAGAACACGTCTCTGTCCTGGCACATTTTCGTGTGCGATACTTCCCTCCGGGTCTTCGGGCCTTGCGAAGCTCCGTGTACTGCGAGCGCTGCTACTCGCAGCTGAGAAGGACCGTGGAGCTAGCGGCGAATTCGGAGAGCTCTTCGCTGCACTGCGCCGCTCGCAAGCGGCTTCGTTCTTCGCCTTCTGCCGTCCGGCGAGAGCTGAACTCCGGCGGTCAGTTGCAGCTCTGCCCAACAGCGTGTTCTCAGTTCTGCGGGCAAGCACGCCCTCTTGCCTTGGCCCCGAGAGCAAAGTCCCGAGCGAGCACTCGACTCAGTGCAATGCACCCGGAAGGACGCTCTCGCTCGTCTTTCAAGGAGCGATTCCTAACAGCACAAGCAGCAGAGGCACAAACTGCATGACGAGAAGGGACAACGTAGAACACGTCTCTGTCCTGGCACATTTTCGTGTGCGATACTTCCCTCCGGGTCTTCGGGCCTTGCGAAGCTCCGTGTACTGCGAGCGCTGCTACTCGCAGCTGAGAAGGACCGTGGAGCTAGCGGCGAATTCGGAGAGCTCTTCGCTGCACTGCGCCGCTCGCAAGCGGCTTCGTTCTTCGCCTTCTGCCGTCCGGCGAGAGCTGAACTCCGGCGGTCAGTTGCAGCTCTGCCCAACAGCGTGTTCTCAGTTCTGCGGGCAAGCACGCCCTCTTGCCTTGGCCCCGAGAGCAAAGTCCCGAGCGAGCACTCGACTCAGTGCAATGCACCCGGAAGGACGCTCTCGCTCGTCTTTCAAGGAGCGATTCCTAACAGCACAAGCAGCAGAGGCACAAACTGCATGACGAGAAGGGACAACGTAGAACACGTCTCTGTCCTGGCACATTTTCGTGTGCGATACTTCCCTCCGGGTCTTCGGGCCTTGCGAAGCTCCGTGTACTGCGAGCGCTGCTACTCGCAGCTGAGAAGGACCGTGGAGCTAGCGGCGAATTCGGAGAGCTCTTCGCTGCACTGCGCCGCTCGCAAGCGGCTTCGTTCTTCGCCTTCTGCCGTCCGGCGAGAGCTGAACTCCGGCGGTCAGTTGCAGCTCTGCCCAACAGCGTGTTCTCAGTTCTGCGGGCAAGCACGCCCTCTTGCCTTGGCCCGAGAGCAAAGTCCCGAGCGAGCACTCGACTCAGTGCAATGCACCCGGAAGGACGCTCTCGCTCGTCTTTCAAGGAGCGATTCCTAACAGCACAAGCAGCAGAGGCACAAACTGCATGACGAGAAGGGACAACGTAGAACACGTCTCTGTCCTGGCACATTTTCGTGTGCGAAACTTCCCTCCGGGTCTTCGGGCCTTGCGAAGCTCCGTGTACTGCGAGCGCTGCTACTCGCAGCTGAGAAGGACCGTGGAGCTAGCGGCGAATTCGGAGAGCTCTTCGCTGCACTGCGCCGCTCGCAAGCGGCTTCGTTCTTCGCCTTCTGCCGTCCGGCGAGAGCTGAACTCCGGCGGTCAGTTGCAGCTCTGCCCAACAGCGTGTTCTCAGTTCTGCGGGCAAGCACGCCCTCTTGCCTTGGCCCCGAGAGCAAAGTCCCGAGCGAGCACTCGACTCAGTGCAATGCACCCGGAAGGACGCTCTCGCTCGTCTTTCAAGGAGCGATTCCTAACAGCAGAAGCAGCAGAGGCACAAACTGCATGACGAGAAGGGACAACGTAGAACACGTCTCTGTCCTGGCACATTTTCGTGTGCGATACTTCCCTCCGGGTCTTCGGGCCTTGCGAAGCTCCGTGTACTGCGAGCGCTGCTACTCGCAGCTGAGAAGGACCGTGGAGCTAGCGGCGAATTCGGAGAGCTCTTCGCTGCACTGCGCCGCTCGCAAGCGGCTTCGTTCTTCGCCTTCTGCCGTCCGGCGAGAGCTGAACTCCGGCGGTCAGTTGCAGCTCTGCCCAACAGCGTGTTCTCAGTTCTGCGGGCAAGCACGCCCTCTTGCCTTGGCCCCGGGAGCAAAGTCCCGAGCGAGCACTCGACTCAGTGCAATGCACCCGGAAGGACGCTCTCGCTCGTCTTTCAAGGAGCGATTCCTAACAGCAGAAGCAGCAGAGGCACAAACTGCATGACGAGAAGGGACAACGTAGAACACGTCTCTGTCCTGGCACATTTTCGTGTGCGATACTTCCCTCCGGGTCTTCGGGCCTTGCGAAGCTCCGTGTACTGCGAGCGCTGCTACTCGCAGCTGAGAAGGACCGTGGAGCTAGCGGCGAATTCGGAGAGCTCTTCGCTGCACTGCGCCGCTCGCAAGCGGCTTCGTTCTTCGCCTTCTGCCGTCCGGCGAGAGCTGAACTCCGGCGGTCAGTTGCAGCTCTGCCCAACAGCGTGTTCTCAGTTCTGCGGGCAAGCACGCCCTCTTGCCTTGGCCCCGAGAGCAAAGTCCCGAGCGAGCACTCGACTCAGTGCAATGCACCCGGAAGGACGCTCTCGCTCGTCTTTCAAGGAGCGATTCCTAACAGCACAAGCAGCAGAGGCACAAACTGCATGACGAGAAGGGACAACGTAGAACACGTCTCTGTCCTGGCACATTTTCGTGTGCGAAACTTCCCTCCGGGTCTTCGGGCCTTGCGAAGCTCCGTGTACTGCGAGCGCTGCTACTCGCAGCTGAGAAGGACCGTGGAGCTAGCGGCGAATTCGGAGAGCTCTTCGCTGCACTGCGCCGCTCGCAAGCGGCTTCGTTCTTCGCCTTCTGCCGTCCGGCGAGAGCTGAACTCCGGCGGTCAGTTGCAGCTCTGCCCAACAGCGTGTTCTCAGTTCTGCGGGCAAGCACGCCCTCTTGCCTTGGCCCCGAGAGCAAAGTCCCGAGCGAGCACTCGACTCAGTGCAATGCACCCGGAAGGACGCTCTCGCTCGTCTTTCAAGGAGCGATTCCTAACAGCACAAGCAGCAGAGGCACAAACTGCATGACGAGAAGGGACAACGTAGAACACGTCTCTGTCCTGGCACATTTTCGTGTGCGATACTTCCCTCCGGGTCTTCGGGCCTTGCGAAGCTCCGTGTACTGCGAGCGCTGCTACTCGCAGCTGAGAAGGACCGTGGAGCTAGCGGCGAATTCGGAGAGCTCTTCGCTGCACTGCGCCGCTCGCAAGCGGCTTCGTTCTTCGCCTTCTGCCGTCCGGCGAGAGCTGAACTCCGGCGGTCAGTTGCAGCTCTGCCAAACAGCGTGTTCTCAGTTCTGCGGGCAAGCACGCCCTCTTGCCTTGGCCCCGGGAGCAAAGTCCCGAGCGAGCACTCGACTCAGTGCAATGCACCCGGAAGGACGCTCTCGCTCGTCTTTCAAGGAGCGATTCCTAACAGCAGAAGCAGCAGAGGCACAAACTGCATGACGAGAAGGGACAACGTAGAACACGTCTCTGTCCTGGCACATTTTCGTGTGCGAAACTTCCCTCCGGGTCTTCGGGCCTTGCGAAGCTCCGTGTACTGCGAGCGCTGCTACTCGCAGCTGAGAAGGACCGTGGAGCTAGCGGCGAATTCGGAGAGCTCTTCGCTGCACTGCGCCGCTCGCAAGCGGCTTCGTTCTTCGCCTTCTGCCGTCCGGCGAGAGCTGAACTCCGGCGGTCAGTTGCAGCTCTGCCCAACAGCGTGTTCTCAGTTCTGCGGGCAAGCACGCCCTCTTGCCTTGGCCCCGAGAGCAAAGTCCCGAGCGAGCACTCGACTCAGTGCAATGCACCCGGAAGGACGCTCTCGCTCGTCTTTCAAGGAGCGATTCCTAACAGCACAAGCAGCAGAGGCACAAACTGCATGACGAGAAGGGACAACGTAGAACACGTCTCTGTCCTGGCACATTTTCGTGTGCGATACTTCCCTCCGGGTCTTCGGGCCTTGCGAAGCCCCGTGTACTGCGAGCGCTGCTACTCGCAGCTGAGAAGGACCGTGGAGCTAGCGGCGAATTCGGAGAGCTCTTCGCTGCACTGCGCCGCTCGCAAGCGGCTTCGTTCTTCGCCTTCTGCCGTCCGGCGACAGCTGAACTCCGGCGGTCAGTTGCAGCTCTGCCCAACAGCGTGTTCTCAGTTCTGCGGGCAAGCACGCCCTCTTGCCTTGGCCCCGAGAGCAAAGTCCCGAGCGAGCACTCGACTCAGTGCAATGCACCCGGAAGGACGCTCTCGCTCGTCTTTCAAGGAGCGATTCCTAACAGCACAAGCAGCAGAGGCACAAACTGCATGACGAGAAGGGACAACGTAGAACACGTCTCTGTCCTGGCACATTTTCGTGTGCGATACTTCCCTCCGGGTCTTCGGGCCTTGCGAAGCCCCGTGTACTGCGAGCGCTGCTACTCGCAGCTGAGAAGGACCGTGGAGCTAGCGGCGAATTCGGAGAGCTCTTCGCTGCACTGCGCCGCTCGCAAGCGGCTTCGTTCTTCGCCTTCTGCCGTCCGGCGAGAGCTGAACTCCGGCGGTCAGTTGCAGCTCTGCCCAACAGCGTGTTCTCAGTTCTGCGGGCAAGCACGCCCTCTTGCCTTGGCCCCGAGAGCAAAGTCCCGAGCGAGCACTCGACTCAGTGCAATGCACCCGGAAGGACGCTCTCGCTCGTCTTTCAAGGAGCGATTCCTAACAGCACAAGCAGCAGAGGCACAAACTGCATGACGAGAAGGGACAACGTAGAACACGTCTCTGTCCTGGCACATTTTCGTGTGCGATACTTCCCTCCGGGTCTTCGGGCCTTGCGAAGCTCCGTGTACTGCGAGCGCTGCTACTCGCAGCTGAGAAGGACCGTGGAGCTAGCGGCGAATTCGGAGAGCTCTTCGCTGCACTGCGCCGCTCGCAAGCGGCTTCGTTCTTCGCCTTCTGCCGTCCGGCGAGAGCTGAACTCCGGCGGTCAGTTGCAGCTCTGCCCAACAGCGTGTTCTCAGTTCTGCGGGCAAGCACGCCCTCTTGCCTTGGCCCCGGGAGCAAAGTCCCGAGCGAGCACTCGACTCAGTGCAATGCACCCGGAAGGACGCTCTCGCTCGTCTTTCAAGGAGCGATTCCTAACAGCACAAGCAGCAGAGGCACAAACTGCATGACGAGAAGGGACAACGTAGAACACGTCTCTGTCCTGGCACATTTTCGTGTGCGATACTTCCCTCCGGGTCTTCGGGCCTTGCGAAGCTCCGTGTACTGCGAGCGCTGCTACTCGCAGCTGAGAAGGACCGTGGAGCAAGCGGCGAATTCGGAGAGCTCTTCGCTGCACTGCGCCGCTCGCAAGCGGCTTCGTTCTTCGCCTTCTGCCGTCCGGCGACAGCTGAACTCCGGCGGTCAGTTGCAGCTCTGCCCAACAGCGTGTTCTCAGTTCTGCGGGCAAGCACGCCCTCTTGCCTTGGCCCCGGGAGCAAAGTCCCGAGCGAGCACTCGACTCAGTGCAATGCACCCGGAAGGACGCTCTCGCTCGTCTTTCAAGGAGCGATTCCTAACAGCACAAGCAGCAGAGGCACAAACTGCATGACGAGAAGGGACAACGTAGAACACGTCTCTGTCCTGGCACATTTTCGTGTGCGATACTTCCCTCCGGGTCTTCGGGCCTTGCGAAGCTCCGTGTACTGCGAGCGCTGCTACTCGCAGCTGAGAAGGACCGTGGAGCTAGCGGCGAATTCGGAGAGCTCTTCGCTGCAC
Organism: Sturnus vulgaris; assembly: GCF_052056855.1. Classification (NCBI taxonomy): domain Eukaryota; kingdom Metazoa; phylum Chordata; class Aves; order Passeriformes; family Sturnidae; genus Sturnus; species Sturnus vulgaris. Next base: position 48,765 of record NW_028276753.1, on the reverse strand, counting down.
TGCGCCGCTCGCAAGCGGCTTCGTTCTTCGCCTTCTGCCGTCCGGCGACAGCTGAACTCCGGCGGTCAGTTGCAGCTCTGCCCAACAGCGTGTTCTCAGTTCTGCGGGCAAGCACGCCCTCTTGCCTTGGCCCCGAGAGCAAAGTCCCGAGCGAGCACTCGACTCAGTGCAATGCACCCGGAAGGACGCTCTCGCTCGTCTTTCAAGGAGCGATTCCTAACAGCACAAGCAGCAGAGGCACAAACTGCATGACGAGAAGGGACAACGTAGAACACGTCTCTGTCCTGGCACATTTTCGTGTGCGAAACTTCCCTCCGGGTCTTCGGGCCTTGCGAAGCTCCGTGTACTGCGAGCGCTGCTACTCGCAGCTGAGAAGGACCGTGGAGCTAGCGGCGAATTCGGAGAGCTCTTCGCTGCACTGCGCCGCTCGCAAGCGGCTTCGTTCTTCGCCTTCTGCCGTCCGGCGAGAGCTGAACTCCGGCGGTCAGTTGCAGCTCTGCCCAACAGCGTGTTCTCAGTTCTGCGGGCAAGCACGCCCTCTTGCCTTGGCCCCGAGAGCAAAGTCCCGAGCGAGCACTCGACTCAGTGCAATGCACCCGGAAGGACGCTCTCGCTCGTCTTTCAAGGAGCGATTCCTAACAGCACAAGCAGCAGAGGCACAAACTGCATGACGAGAAGGGACAACGTAGAACACGTCTCTGTCCTGGCACATTTTCGTGTGCGAAACTTCCCTCCGGGTCTTCGGGCCTTGCGAAGCTCCGTGTACTGCGAGCGCTGCTACTCGCAGCTGAGAAGGACCGTGGAGCTAGCGGCGAATTCGGAGAGCTCTTCGCTGCACTGCGCCGCTCGCAAGCGGCTTCGTTCTTCGCCTTCTGCCGTCCGGCGAGAGCTGAACTCCGGCGGTCAGTTGCAGCTCTGCCCAACAGCGTGTTCTCAGTTCTGCGGGCAAGCACGCCCTCTTGCCTTGGCCCCGAGAGCAAAGTCCCGAGCGAGCACTCGACTCAGTGCAATGCACCCGGAAGGACGCTCTCGCTCGTCTTTCAAGGAGCGATTCCTAACAGCACAAGCAGCAGAGGCACAAACTGCATGACGAGAAGGGACAACGTAGAACACGTCTCTGTCCTGGCACATTTTCGTGTGCGAAACTTCCCTCCGGGTCTTCGGGCCTTGCGAAGCTCCGTGTACTGCGAGCGCTGCTACTCGCAGCTGAGAAGGACCGTGGAGCTAGCGGCGAATTCGGAGAGCTCTTCGCTGCACTGCGCCGCTCGCAAGCGGCTTCGTTCTTCGCCTTCTGCCGTCCGGAGAGAGCTGAACTCCGGCGGTCAGTTGCAGCTCTGCCCAACAGCGTGTTCTCAGTTCTGCGGGCAAGCACGCCCTCTTGCCTTGGCCCCGAGAGCAAAGTCCCGAGCGAGCACTCGACTCAGTGCAATGCACCCGGAAGGACGCTCTCGCTCGTCTTTCAAGGAGCGATTCCTAACAGCACAAGCAGCAGAGGCACAAACTGCATGACGAGAAGGGACAACGTAGAACACGTCTCTGTCCTGGCACATTTTCGTGTGCGATACTTCCCTCCGGGTCTTCGGGCCTTGCGAAGCTCCGTGTACTGCGAGCGCTGCTACTCGCAGCTGAGAAGGACCGTGGAGCTAGCGGCGAATTCGGAGAGCTCTTCGCTGCACTGCGCCGCTCGCAAGCGGCTTCGTTCTTCGCCTTCTGCCGTCCGGCGAGAGCTGAACTCCGGCGGTCAGTTGCAGCTCTGCCCAACAGCGTGTTCTCAGTTCTGCGGGCAAGCACGCCCTCTTGCCTTGGCCCCGAGAGCAAAGTCCCGAGCGAGCACTCGACTCAGTGCAATGCACCCGGAAGGACGCTCTCGCTCGTCTTTCAAGGAGCGATTCCTAACAGCAGAAGCAGCAGAGGCACAAACTGCATGACGAGAAGGGACAACGTAGAACACGTCTCTGTCCTGGCACATTTTCGTGTGCGATACTTCCCTCCGGGTCTTCGGGCCTTGCGAAGCTCCGTGTACTGCGAGCGCTGCTACTCGCAGCTGAGAAGGACCGTGGAGCTAGCGGCGAATTCGGAGAGCTCTTCGCTGCACTGCGCCGCTCGCAAGCGGCTTCGTTCTTCGCCTTCTGCCGTCCGGCGAGAGCTGAACTCCGGCGGTCAGTTGCAGCTCTGCCCAACAGCGTGTTCTCAGTTCTGCGGGCAAGCACGCCCTCTTGCCTTGGCCCCGAGAGCAAAGTCCCGAGCGAGCACTCGACTCAGTGCAATGCACCCGGAAGGACGCTCTCGCTCGTCTTTCAAGGAGCGATTCCTAACAGCACAAGCAGCAGAGGCACAAACTGCATGACGAGAAGGGACAACGTAGAACACGTCTCTGTCCTGGCACATTTTCGTGTGCGATACTTCCCTCCGGGTCTTCGGGCCTTGCGAAGCTCCGTGTACTGCGAGCGCTGCTACTCGCAGCTGAGAAGGACCGTGGAGCTAGCGGCGAATTCGGAGAGCTCTTCGCTGCACTGCGCCGCTCGCAAGCGGCTTCGTTCTTCGCCTTCTGCCGTCCGGCGACAGCTGAACTCCGGCGGTCAGTTGCAGCTCTGCCCAACAGCGTGTTCTCAGTTCTGCGGGCAAGCACGCCCTCTTGCCTTGGCCCCGGGAGCAAAGTCCCGAGCGAGCACTCGACTCAGTGCAATGCACCCGGAAGGACGCTCTCGCTCGTCTTTCAAGGAGCGATTCCTAACAGCACAAGCAGCAGAGGCACAAACTGCATGACGAGAAGGGACAACGTAGAACACGTCTCTGTCCTGGCACATTTTCGTGTGCGATACTTCCCTCCGGGTCTTCGGGCCTTGCGAAGCTCCGTGTACTGCGAGCGCTGCTACTCGCAGCTGAGAAGGACCGTGGAGCTAGCGGCGAATTCGGAGAGCTCTTCGCTGCACTGCGCCGCTCGCAAGCGGCTTCGTTCTTCGCCTTCTGCCGTCCGGCGAGAGCTGAACTCCGGCGGTCAGTTGCAGCTCTGCCCAACAGCGTGTTCTCAGTTCTGCGGGCAAGCACGCCCTCTTGCCTTGGCCCCGGGAGCAAAGTCCCGAGCGAGCACTCGACTCAGTGCAATGCACCCGGAAGGACGCTCTCGCTCGTCTTTCAAGGAGCGATTCCTAACAGCACAAGCAGCAGAGGCACAAACTGCATGACGAGAAGGGACAACGTAGAACACGTCTCTGTCCTGGCACATTTTCGTGTGCGATACTTCCCTCCGGGTCTTCGGGCCTTGCGAAGCTCCGTGTACTGCGAGCGCTGCTACTCGCAGCTGAGAAGGACCGTGGAGCTAGCGGCGAATTCGGAGAGCTCTTCGCTGCACTGCGCCGCTCGCAAGCGGCTTCGTTCTTCGCCTTCTGCCGTCCGGCGACAGCTGAACTCCGGCGGTCAGTTGCAGCTCTGCCCAACAGCGTGTTCTCAGTTCTGCGGGCAAGCACGCCCTCTTGCCTTGGCCCCGGGAGCAAAGTCCCGAGCGAGCACTCGACTCAGTGCAATGCACCCGGAAGGACGCTCTCGCTCGTCTTTCAAGGAGCGATTCCTAACAGCACAAGCAGCAGAGGCACAAACTGCATGACGAGAAGGGACAACGTAGAACACGTCTCTGTCCTGGCACATTTTCGTGTGCGATACTTCCCTCCGGGTCTTCGGGCCTTGCGAAGCTCCGTGTACTGCGAGCGCTGCTACTCGCAGCTGAGAAGGACCGTGGAGCTAGCGGCGAATTCGGAGAGCTCTTCGCTGCACTGCGCCGCTCGCAAGCGGCTTCGTTCTTCGCCTTCTGCCGTCCGGCGAGAGCTGAACTCCGGCGGTCAGTTGCAGCTCTGCCCAACAGCGTGTTCTCAGTTCTGCGGGCAAGCACGCCCTCTTGCCTTGGCCCCGGGAGCAAAGTCCCGAGCGAGCACTCGACTCAGTGCAATGCACCCGGAAGGACGCTCTCGCTCGTCTTTCAAGGAGCGATTCCTAACAGCACAAGCAGCAGAGGCACAAACTGCATGACGAGAAGGGACAACGTAGAACACGTCTCTGTCCTGGCACATTTTCGTGTGCGATACTTCCCTCCGGGTCTTCGGGCCTTGCGAAGCTCCGTGTACTGCGAGCGCTGCTACTCGCAGCTGAGAAGGACCGTGGAGCTAGCGGCGAATTCGGAGAGCTCTTCGCTGCACTGCGCCGCTCGCAAGCGGCTTCGTTCTTCGCCTTCTGCCGTCCGGCGAGAGCTGAACTCCGGCGGTCAGTTGCAGCTCTGCCCAACAGCGTGTTCTCAGTTCTGCGGGCAAGCACGCCCTCTTGCCTTGGCCCCGGGAGCAAAGTCCCGAGCGAGCACTCGACTCAGTGCAATGCACCCGGAAGGACGCTCTCGCTCGTCTTTCAAGGAGCGATTCCTAACAGCACAAGCAGCAGAGGCACAAACTGCATGACGAGAAGGGACAACGTAGAACACGTCTCTGTCCTGGCACATTTTCGTGTGCGATACTTCCCTCCGGGTCTTCGGGCCTTGCGAAGCTCCGTGTACTGCGAGCGCTGCTACTCGCAGCTGAGAAGGACCGTGGAGCTAGCGGCGAATTCGGAGAGCTCTTCGCTGCACTGCGCCGCTCGCAAGCGGCTTCGTTCTTCGCCTTCTGCCGTCCGGCGAGAGCTGAACTCCGGCGGTCAGTTGCAGCTCTGCCCAACAGCGTGTTCTCAGTTCTGCGGGCAAGCACGCCCTCTTGCCTTGGCCCCGGGAGCAAAGTCCCGAGCGAGCACTCGACTCAGTGCAATGCACCCGGAAGGACGCTCTCGCTCGTCTTTCAAGGAGCGATTCCTAACAGCAGAAGCAGCAGAGGCACAAACTGCATGACGAGAAGGGACAACGTAGAACACGTCTCTGTCCTGGCACATTTTCGTGTGCGATACTTCCCTCCGGGTCTTCGGGCCTTGCGAAGCTCCGTGTACTGCGAGCGCTGCTACTCGCAGCTGAGAAGGACCGTGGAGCTAGCGGCGAATTCGGAGAGCTCTTCGCTGCACTGCGCCGCTCGCAAGCGGCTTCGTTCTTCGCCTTCTGCCGTCCGGCGACAGCTGAACTCCGGCGGTCAGTTGCAGCTCTGCCCAACAGCGTGTTCTCAGTTCTGCGGGCAAGCACGCCCTCTTGCCTTGGCCCCGGGAGCAAAGTCCCGAGCGAGCACTCGACTCAGTGCAATGCACCCGGAAGGACGCTCTCGCTCGTCTTTCAAGGAGCGATTCCTAACAGCACAAGCAGCAGAGGCACAAACTGCATGACGAGAAGGGACAACGTAGAACACGTCTCTGTCCTGGCACATTTTCGTGTGCGATACTTCCCTCCGGGTCTTCGGGCCTTGCGAAGCTCCGTGTACTGCGAGCGCTGCTACTCGCAGCTGAGAAGGACCGTGGAGCTAGCGGCGAATTCGGAGAGCTCTTCGCTGCACTGCGCCGCTCGCAAGCGGCTTCGTTCTTCGCCTTCTGCCGTCCGGCGACAGCTGAACTCCGGCGGTCAGTTGCAGCTCTGCCCAACAGCGTGTTCTCAGTTCTGCGGGCAAGCACGCCCTCTTGCCTTGGCCCCGGGAGCAAAGTCCCGAGCGAGCACTCGACTCAGTGCAATGCACCCGGAAGGACGCTCTCGCTCGTCTTTCAAGGAGCGATTCCTAACAGCACAAGCAGCAGAGGCACAAACTGCATGACGAGAAGGGACAACGTAGAACACGTCTCTGTCCTGGCACATTTTCGTGTGCGATACTTCCCTCCGGGTCTTCGGGCCTTGCGAAGCTCCGTGTACTGCGAGCGCTGCTACTCGCAGCTGAGAAGGACCGTGGAGCTAGCGGCGAATTCGGAGAGCTCTTCGCTGCACTGCGCCGCTCGCAAGCGGCTTCGTTCTTCGCCTTCTGCCGTCCGGCGACAGCTGAACTCCGGCGGTCAGTTGCAGCTCTGCCCAACAGCGTGTTCTCAGTTCTGCGGGCAAGCACGCCCTCTTGCCTTGGCCCCGGGAGCAAAGTCCCGAGCGAGCACTCGACTCAGTGCAATGCACCCGGAAGGACGCTCTCGCTCGTCTTTCAAGGAGCGATTCCTAACAGCACAAGCAGCAGAGGCACAAACTGCATGACGAGAAGGGACAACGTAGAACACGTCTCTGTCCTGGCACATTTTCGTGTGCGATACTTCCCTCCGGGTCTTCGGGCCTTGCGAAGCTCCGTGTACTGCGAGCGCTGCTACTCGCAGCTGAGAAGGACCGTGGAGCTAGCGGCGAATTCGGAGAGCTCTTCGCTGCACTGCGCCGCTCGCAAGCGGCTTCGTTCTTCGCCTTCTGCCGTCCGGCGAGAGCTGAACTCCGGCGGTCAGTTGCAGCTCTGCCCAACAGCGTGTTCTCAGTTCTGCGGGCAAGCACGCCCTCTTGCCTTGGCCCCGGGAGCAAAGTCCCGAGCGAGCACTCGACTCAGTGCAATGCACCCGGAAGGACGCTCTCGCTCGTCTTTCAAGGAGCGATTCCTAACAGCAGAAGCAGCAGAGGCACAAACTGCATGACGAGAAGGGACAACGTAGAACACGTCTCTGTCCTGGCACATTTTCGTGTGCGATACTTCCCTCCGGGTCTTCGGGCCTTGCGAAGCTCCGTGTACTGCGAGCGCTGCTACTCGCAGCTGAGAAGGACCGTGGAGCTAGCGGCGAATTCGGAGAGCTCTTCGCTGCACTGCGCCGCTCGCAAGCGGCTTCGTTCTTCGCCTTCTGCCGTCCGGCGAGAGCTGAACTCCGGCGGTCAGTTGCAGCTCTGCCCAACAGCGTGTTCTCAGTTCTGCGGGCAAGCACGCCCTCTTGCCTTGGCCCCGGGAGCAAAGTCCCGAGCGAGCACTCGACTCAGTGCAATGCACCCGGAAGGACGCTCTCGCTCGTCTTTCAAGGAGCGATTCCTAACAGCACAAGCAGCAGAGGCACAAACTGCATGACGAGAAGGGACAACGTAGAACACGTCTCTGTCCTGGCACATTTTCGTGTGCCATACTTCCCTCCGGGTCTTCGGGCCTTGCGAAGCTCCGTGTACTGCGAGCGCTGCTACTCGCAGCTGAGAAGGACCGTGGAGCTAGCGGCGAATTCGGAGAGCTCTTCGCTGCACTGCGCCGCTCGCAAGCGGCTTCGTTCTTCGCCTTCTGCCGTCCGGCGAGAGCTGAACTCCGGCGGTCAGTTGCAGCTCTGCCCAACAGCGTGTTCTCAGTTCTGCGGGCAAGCACGCCCTCTTGCCTTGGCCCCGGGAGCAAAGTCCCGAGCGAGCACTCGACTCAGTGCAATGCACCCGGAAGGACGCTCTCGCTCGTCTTTCAAGGAGCGATTCCTAACAGCACAAGCAGCAGAGGCACAAACTGCATGACGAGAAGGGACAACGTAGAACACGTCTCTGTCCTGGCACATTTTCGTGTGCCATACTTCCCTCCGGGTCTTCGGGCCTTGCGAAGCTCCGTGTACTGCGAGCGCTGCTACTCGCAGCTGAGAAGGACCGTGGAGCTAGCGGCGAATTCGGAGAGCTCTTCGCTGCACTGCGCCGCTCGCAAGCGGCTTCGTTCTTCGCCTTCTGCCGTCCGGCGAGAGCTGAACTCCGGCGGTCAGTTGCAGCTCTGCCCAACAGCGTGTTCTCAGTTCTGCGGGCAAGCACGCCCTCTTGCCTTGGCCCCGGGAGCAAAGTCCCGAGCGAGCACTCGACTCAGTGCAATGCACCCGGAAGGACGCTCTCGCTCGTCTTTCAAGGAGCGATTCCTAACAGCACAAGCAGCAGAGGCACAAACTGCATGACGAGAAGGGACAACGTAGAACACGTCTCTGTCCTGGCACATTTTCGTGTGCCATACTTCCCTCCGGGTCTTCGGGCCTTGCGAAGCTCCGTGTACTGCGAGCGCTGCTACTCGCAGCTGAGAAGGACCGTGGAGCTAGCGGCGAATTCGGAGAGCTCTTCGCTGCACTGCGCCGCTCGCAAGCGGCTTCGTTCTTCGCCTTCTGCCGTCCGGCGAGAGCTGAACTCCGGCGGTCAGTTGCAGCTCTGCCCAACAGCGTGTTCTCAGTTCTGCGGGCAAGCACGCCCTCTTGCCTTGGCCCCGGGAGCAAAGTCCCGAGCGAGCACTCGACTCAGTGCAATGCACCCGGAAGGACGCTCTCGCTCGTCTTTCAAGGAGCGATTCCTAACAGCACAAGCAGCAGAGGCACAAACTGCATGACGAGAAGGGACAACGTAGAACACGTCTCTGTCCTGGCACATTTTCGTGTGCCATACTTCCCTCCGGGTCTTCGGGCCTTGCGAAGCTCCGTGTACTGCGAGCGCTGCTACTCGCAGCTGAGAAGGACCGTGGAGCTAGCGGCGAATTCGGAGAGCTCTTCGCTGCACTGCGCCGCTCGCAAGCGGCTTCGTTCTTCGCCTTCTGCCGTCCGGCGACAGCTGAACTCCGGCGGTCAGTTGCAGCTCTGCCCAACAGCGTGTTCTCAGTTCTGCGGGCAAGCACGCCCTCTTGCCTTGGCCCCGAGAGCAAAGTCCCGAGCGAGCACTCGACTCAGTGCAATGCACCCGGAAGGACGCTCTCGCTCGTCTTTCAAGGAGCGATTCCTAACAGCACAAGCAGCAGAGGCACAAACTGCATGACGAGAAGGGACAACGTAGAACACGTCTCTGTCCTGGCACATTTTCGTGTGCCATACTTCCCTCCGGGTCTTCGGGCCTTGCGAAGCTCCGTGTACTGCGAGCGCTGCTACTCGCAGCTGAGAAGGACCGTGGAGCTAGCGGCGAATTCGGAGAGCTCTTCGCTGCACTGCGCCGCTCGCAAGCGGCTTCGTTCTTCGCCTTCTGCCGTCCGGCGAGAGCTGAACTCCGGCGGTCAGTTGCAGCTCTGCCCAACAGCGTGTTCTCAGTTCTGCGGGCAAGCACGCCCTCTTGCCTTGGCCCCGAGAGCAAAGTCCCGAGCGAGCACTCGACTCAGTGCAATGCACCCGGAAGGACGCTCTCGCTCGTCTTTCAAGGAGCGATTCCTAACAGCACAAGCAGCAGAGGCACAAACTGCATGACGAGAAGGGACAACGTAGAACACGTCTCTGTCCTGGCACATTTTCGTGTGCCATACTTCCCTCCGGGTCTTCGGGCCTTGCGAAGCTCCGTGTACTGCGAGCGCTGCTACTCGCAGCTGAGAAGGACCGTGGAGCTAGCGGCGAATTCGGAGAGCTCTTCGCTGCACTGCGCCGCTCGCAAGCGGCTTCGTTCTTCGCCTTCTGCCGTCCGGCGAGAGCTGAACTCCGGCGGTCAGTTGCAGCTCTGCCCAACAGCGTGTTCTCAGTTCTGCGGGCAAGCACGCCCTCTTGCCTTGGCCCCGGGAGCAAAGTCCCGAGCGAGCACTCGACTCAGTGCAATGCACCCGGAAGGACGCTCTCGCTCGTCTTTCAAGGAGCGATTCCTAACAGCACAAGCAGCAGAGGCACAAACTGCATGACGAGAAGGGACAACGTAGAACACGTCTCTGTCCTGGCACATTTTCGTGTGCCATACTTCCCTCCGGGTCTTCGGGCCTTGCGAAGCTCCGTGTACTGCGAGCGCTGCTACTCGCAGCTGAGAAGGACCGTGGAGCTAGCGGCGAATTCGGAGAGCTCTTCGCTGCACTGCGCCGCTCGCAAGCGGCTTCGTTCTTCGCCTTCTGCCGTCCGGCGAGAGCTGAACTCCGGCGGTCAGTTGCAGCTCTGCCCAACAGCGTGTTCTCAGTTCTGCGGGCAAGCACGCCCTCTTGCCTTGGCCCCGAGAGCAAAGTCCCGAGCGAGCACTCGACTCAGTGCAATGCACCCGGAAGGACGCTCTCGCTCGTCTTTCAAGGAGCGATTCCTAACAGCACAAGCAGCAGAGGCACAAACTGCATGACGAGAAGGGACAACGTAGAACACGTCTCTGTCCTGGCACATTTTCGTGTGCCATACTTCCCTCCGGGTCTTCGGGCCTTGCGAAGCCCCGTGTACTGCGAGCGCTGCTACTCGCAGCTGAGAAGGACCGTGGAGCTAGCGGCGAATTCGGAGAGCTCTTCGCTGCACTGCGCCGCTCGCAAGCGGCTTCGTTCTTCGCCTTCTGCCGTCCGGCGACAGCTGAACTCCGGCGGTCAGTTGCAGCTCTGCCCAACAGCGTGTTCTCAGTTCTGCGGGCAAGCACGCCCTCTTGCCTTGGCCCCGAGAGCAAAGTCCCGAGCGAGCACTCGACTCAGTGCAATGCACCCGGAAGGACGCTCTCGCTCGTCTTTCAAGGAGCGATTCCTAACAGCACAAGCAGCAGAGGCACAAACTGCATGACGAGAAGGGACAACGTAGAACACGTCTCTGTCCTGGCACATTTTCGTGTGCGATACTTCCCTCCGGGTCTTCGGGCCTTGCGAAGCCCCGTGTACTGCGAGCGCTGCTACTCGCAGCTGAGAAGGACCGTGGAGCTAGCGGCGAATTCGGAGAGCTCTTCGCTGCACTGCGCCGCTCGCAAGCGGCTTCGTTCTTCGCCTTCTGCCGTCCGGCGACAGCTGAACTCCGGCGGTCAGTTGCAGCTCTGCCCAACAGCGTGTTCTCAGTTCTGCGGGCAAGCACGCCCTCTTGCCTTGGCCCCGAGAGCAAAGTCCCGAGCGAGCACTCGACTCAGTGCAATGCACCCGGAAGGACGCTCTCGCTCGTCTTTCAAGGAGCGATTCCTAACAGCACAAGCAGCAGAGGCACAAACTGCATGACGAGAAGGGACAACGTAGAACACGTCTCTGTCCTGGCACATTTTCGTGTGCGATACTTCCCTCCGGGTCTTCGGGCCTTGCGAAGCCCCATGTACTGCGAGCGCTGCTACTCGCAGCTGAGAAGGACCGTGGAGCTAGCGGCGAATTCGGAGAGCTCTTCGCTGCACTGCGCCGCTCGCAAGCGGCTTCGTTCTTCGCCTTCTGCCGTCCGGCGAGAGCTGAACTCCGGCGGTCAGTTGCAGCTCTGCCCAACAGCGTGTTCTCAGTTCTGCGGGCAAGCACGCCCTCTTGCCTTGGCCCCGAGAGCAAAGTCCCGAGCGAGCACTCGACTCAGTGCAATGCACCCGGAAGGACGCTCTCGCTCGTCTTTCAAGGAGCGATTCCTAACGGCACAAGCAGCAGAGGCACAAACTGCATGACGAGAAGGGACAACGTAGAACACGTCTCTGTCCTGGCACATTTTCGTGTGCGATACTTCCCTCCGGGTCTTCGGGCCTTGCGAAGCCCCGTGTACTGCGAGCGCTGCTACTCGCAGCTCAGAAGGACCGTGGAGCTAGCGGCGAATTCGGAGAGCTCTTCGCTGCACTGCGCCGCTCGCAAGCGGCTTCGTTCTTCGCCTTCTGCCGTCCGGCGAGAGCTGAACTCCGGCGGTCAGTTGCAGCTCTGCCCAACAGCGTGTTCTCAGTTCTGCGGGCAAGCACGCCCTCTTGCCTTGGCCCCGAGAGCAAAGTCCCGAGCGAGCACTCGACTCAGTGCAATGCACCCGGAAGGACGCTCTCGCTCGTCTTTCAAGGAGCGATTCCTAACGGCACAAGCAGCAGAGGCACAAACTGCATGACGAGAAGGGACAACGTAGAACACGTCTCTGTCCTGGCACATTTTCGTGTGCGATACTTCCCTCCGGGTCTTCGGGCCTTGCGAAGCCCCGTGTACTGCGAGCGCTGCTACTCGCAGCTCAGAAGGACCGTGGAGCTAGCGGCGAATTCGGAGAGCTCTTCGCTGCACTGCGCCGCTCGCAAGCGGCTTCGTTCTTCGCCTTCTGCCGTCCGGCGAGAGCTGAACTCCGGCGGTCAGTTGCAGCTCTGCCCAACAGCGTGTTCTCAGTTCTGCGGGCAAGCACGCCCTCTTGCCTTGGCCCCGAGAGCAAAGTCCCGAGCGAGCACTCGACTCAGTGCAATGCACCCGGAAGGACGCTCTCGCTCGTCTTTCAAGGAGCGATTCCTAACGGCACAAGCAGCAGAGGCACAAACTGCATGACGAGAAGGGACAACGTAGAACACGTCTCTGTCCTGGCACATTTTCGTGTGCGATACTTCCCTCCGGGTCTTCGGGCCTTGCGAAGCCCCGTGTACTGCGAGCGCTGCTACTCGCAGCTGAGAAGGACCGTGGAGCTAGCGGCGAATTCGGAGAGCTCTTCGCTGCACTGCGCCGCTCGCAAGCGGCTTCGTTCTTCGCCTTCTGCCGTCCGGCGACAGCTGAACTCCGGCGGTCAGTTGCAGCTCTGCCCAACAGCGTGTTCTCAGTTCTGCGGGCAAGCACGCCCTCTTGCCTTGGCCCCGAGAGCAAAGTCCCGAGCGAGCACTCGACTCAGTGCAATGCACCCGGAAGGACGCTCTCGCTCGTCTTTCAAGGAGCGATTCCTAACGGCACAAGCAGCAGAGGCACAAACTGCATGACGAGAAGGGACAACGTAGAACACGTCTCTGTCCTGGCACATTTTCGTGTGCGATACTTCCCTCCGGGTCTTCGGGCCTTGCGAAGCCCCGTGTACTGCGAGCGCTGCTACTCGCAGCTCAGAAGGACCGTGGAGCTAGCGGCGAATTCGGAGAGCTCTTCGCTGCACTGCGCCGCTCGCAAGCGGCTTCGTTCTTCGCCTTCTGCCGTCCGGCGACAGCTGAACTCCGGCGGTCAGTTGCAGCTCTGCCCAACAGCGTGTTCTCAGTTCTGCGGGCAAGCACGCCCTCTTGCCTTGGCCCCGGGAGCAAAGTCCCGAGCGAGCACTCGACTCAGTGCAATGCACCCGGAAGGACGCTCTCGCTCGTCTTTCAAGGAGCGATTCCTAACGGCACAAGCAGCAGAGGCACAAACTGCATGACGAGAAGGGACAACGTAGAACACGTCTCTGTCCTGGCACATTTTCGTGTGCGATACTTCCCTCCGGGTCTTCGGGCCTTGCGAAGCCCCGTGTACTGCGAGCGCTGCTACTCGCAGCTGAGAAGGACCGTGGAGCTAGCGGCGAATTCGGAGAGCTCTTCGCTGCACTGCGCCGCTCGCAAGCGGCTTCGTTCTTCGCCTTCTGCCGTCCGGCGAGAGCTGAACTCCGGCGGTCAGTTGCAGCTCTGCCCAACAGCGTGTTCTCAGTTCTGCGGGCAAGCACGCCCTCTTGCCTTGGCCCCGGGAGCAAAGTCCCGAGCGAGCACTCGACTCAGTGCAATGCACCCGGAAGGACGCTCTCGCTCGTCTTTCAAGGAGCGATTCCTAACGGCACAAGCAGCAGAGGCACAAACTGCATGACGAGAAGGGACAACGTAGAACACGTCTCTGTCCTGGCACATTTTCGTGTGCGATACTTCCCTCCGGGTCTTCGGGCCTTGCGAAGCCCCGTGTACTGCGAGCGCTGCTACTCGCAGCTGAGAAGGACCGTGGAGCTAGCGGCGAATTCGGAGAGCTCTTCGCTGCACTGCGCCGCTCGCAAGCGGCTTCGTTCTTCGCCTTCTGCCGTCCGGCGACAGCTGAACTCCGGCGGTCAGTTGCAGCTCTGCCCAACAGCGTGTTCTCAGTTCTGCGGGCAAGCACGCCCTCTTGCCTTGGCCCCGGGAGCAAAGTCCCGAGCGAGCACTCGACTCAGTGCAATGCACCCGGAAGGACGCTCTCGCTCGTCTTTCAAGGAGCGATTCCTAACGGCACAAGCAGCAGAGGCACAAACTGCATGACGAGAAGGGACAACGTAGAACACGTCTCTGTCCTGGCACATTTTCGTGTGCGATACTTCCCTCCGGGTCTTCGGGCCTTGCGAAGCCCCGTGTACTGCGAGCGCTGCTACTCGCAGCTGAGAAGGACCGTGGAGCTAGCGGCGAATTCGGAGAGCTCTTCGCTGCACTGCGCCGCTCGCAAGCGGCTTCGTTCTTCGCCTTCTGCCGTCCGGCGACAGCTGAACTCCGGCGGTCAGTTGCAGCTCTGCCCAACAGCGTGTTCTCAGTTCTGCGGGCAAGCACGCCCTCTTGCCTTGGCCCCGGGAGCAAAGTCCCGAGCGAGCACTCGACTCAGTGCAATGCACCCGGAAGGACGCTCTCGCTCGTCTTTCAAGGAGCGATTCCTAACGGCACAAGCAGCAGAGGCACAAACTGCATGACGAGAAGGGACAACGTAGAACACGTCTCTGTCCTGGCACATTTTCGTGTGCGATACTTCCCTCCGGGTCTTCGGGCCTTGCGAAGCTCCGTGTACTGCGAGCGCTGCTACTCGCAGCTGAGAAGGACCGTGGAGCTAGCGGCGAATTCGGAGAGCTCTTCGCTGCACTGCGCCGCTCGCAAGCGGCTTCGTTCTTCGCCTTCTGCCGTCCGGCGACAGCTGAACTCCGGCGGTCAGTTGCAGCTCTGCCCAACAGCGTGTTCTCAGTTCTGCGGGCAAGCACGCCCTCTTGCCTTGGCCCCGGGAGCAAAGTCCCGAGCGAGCACTCGACTCAGTGCAATGCACCCGGAAGGACGCTCTCGCTCGTCTTTCAAGGAGCGATTCCTAACGGCACAAGCAGCAGAGGCACAAACTGCATGACGAGAAGGGACAACGTAGAACACGTCTCTGTCCTGGCACATTTTCGTGTGCGATACTTCCCTCCGGGTCTTCGGGCCTTGCGAAGCTCCGTGTACTGCGAGCGCTGCTACTCGCAGCTGAGAAGGACCGTGGAGCTAGCGGCGAATTCGGAGAGCTCTTCGCTGCACTGCGCCGCTCGCAAGCGGCTTCGTTCTTCGCCTTCTGCCGTCCGGCGACAGCTGAACTCCGGCGGTCAGTTGCAGCTCTGCCCAACAGCGTGTTCTCAGTTCTGCGGGCAAGCACGCCCTCTTGCCTTGGCCCCGGGAGCAAAGTCCCGAGCGAGCACTCGACTCAGTGCAATGCACCCGGAAGGACGCTCTCGCTCGTCTTTCAAGGAGCGATTCCTAACGGCACAAGCAGCAGAGGCACAAACTGCATGACGAGAAGGGACAACGTAGAACACGTCTCTGTCCTGGCACATTTTCGTGTGCGATACTTCCCTCCGGGTCTTCGGGCCTTGCGAAGCTCCGTGTACTGCGAGCGCTGCTACTCGCAGCTGAGAAGGACCGTGGAGCTAGCGGCGAATTCGGAGAGCTCTTCGCTGCACTGCGCCGCTCGCAAGCGGCTTCGTTCTTCGCCTTCTGCCGTCCGGCGACAGCTGAACTCCGGCGGTCAGTTGCAGCTCTGCCCAACAGCGTGTTCTCAGTTCTGCGGGCAAGCACGCCCTCTTGCCTTGGCCCCGGGAGCAAAGTCCCGAGCGAGCACTCGACTCAGTGCAATGCACCCGGAAGGACGCTCTCGCTCGTCTTTCAAGGAGCGATTCCTAACGGCACAAGCAGCAGAGGCACAAACTGCATGACGAGAAGGGACAACGTAGAACACGTCTCTGTCCTGGCACATTTTCGTGTGCGATACTTCCCTCCGGGTCTTCGGGCCTTGCGAAGCTCCGTGTACTGCGAGCGCTGCTACTCGCAGCTGAGAAGGACCGTGGAGCTAGCGGCGAATTCGGAGAGCTCTTCGCTGCACTGCGCCGCTCGCAAGCGGCTTCGTTCTTCGCCTTCTGCCGTCCGGCGACAGCTGAACTCCGGCGGTCAGTTGCAGCTCTGCCCAACAGCGTGTTCTCAGTTCTGCGGGCAAGCACGCCCTCTTGCCTTGGCCCCGGGAGCAAAGTCCCGAGCGAGCACTCGACTCAGTGCAATGCACCCGGAAGGACGCTCTCGCTCGTCTTTCAAGGAGCGATTCCTAACGGCACAAGCAGCAGAGGCACAAACTGCATGACGAGAAGGGACAACGTAGAACACGTCTCTGTCCTGGCACATTTTCGTGTGCGATACTTCCCTCCGGGTCTTCGGGCCTTGCGAAGCCCCGTGTACTGCGAGCGCTGCTACTCGCAGCTGAGAAGGACCGTGGAGCTAGCGGCGAATTCGGAGAGCTCTTCGCTGCACTGCGCCGCTCGCAAGCGGCTTCGTTCTTCGCCTTCTGCCGTCCGGCGACAGCTGAACTCCGGCGGTCAGTTGCAGCTCTGCCCAACAGCGTGTTCTCAGTTCTGCGGGCAAGCACGCCCTCTTGCCTTGGCCCCGGGAGCAAAGTCCCGAGCGAGCACTCGACTCAGTGCAATGCACCCGGAAGGACGCTCTCGCTCGTCTTTCAAGGAGCGATTCCTAACGGCACAAGCAGCAGAGGCACAAACTGCATGACGAGAAGGGACAACGTAGAACACGTCTCTGTCCTGGCACATTTTCGTGTGCGATACTTCCCTCCGGGTCTTCGGGCCTTGCGAAGCCCCGTGTACTGCGAGCGCTGCTACTCGCAGCTGAGAAGGACCGTGGAGCTAGCGGCGAATTCGGAGAGCTCTTCGCTGCACTGCGCCGCTCGCAAGCGGCTTCGTTCTTCGCCTTCTGCCGTCCGGCGACAGCTGAACTCCGGCGGTCAGTTGCAGCTCTGCCCAACAGCGTGTTCTCAGTTCTGCGGGCAAGCACGCCCTCTTGCCTTGGCCCCGGGAGCAAAGTCCCGAGCGAGCACTCGACTCAGTGCAATGCACCCGGAAGGACGCTCTCGCTCGTCTTTCAAGGAGCGATTCCTAACGGCACAAGCAGCAGAGGCACAAACTGCATGACGAGAAGGGACAACGTAGAACACGTCTCTGTCCTGGCACATTTTCGTGTGCGATACTTCCCTCCGGGTCTTCGGGCCTTGCGAAGCCCCGTGTACTGCGAGCGCTGCTACTCGCAGCTGAGAAGGACCGTGGAGCTAGCGGCGAATTCGGAGAGCTCTTCGCTGCACTGCGCCGCTCGCAAGCGGCTTCGTTCTTCGCCTTCTGCCGTCCGGCGACAGCTGAACTCCGGCGGTCAGTTGCAGCTCTGCCCAACAGCGTGTTCTCAGTTCTGCGGGCAAGCACGCCCTCTTGCCTTGGCCCCGGGAGCAAAGTCCCGAGCGAGCACTCGACTCAGTGCAATGCACCCGGAAGGACGCTCTCGCTCGTCTTTCAAGGAGCGATTCCTAACGGCACAAGCAGCAGAGGCACAAACTGCATGACGAGAAGGGACAACGTAGAACACGTCTCTGTCCTGGCACATTTTCGTGTGCGATACTTCCCTCCGGGTCTTCGGGCCTTGCGAAGCCCCGTGTACTGCGAGCGCTGCTACTCGCAGCTGAGAAGGACCGTGGAGCTAGCGGCGAATTCGGAGAGCTCTTCGCTGCACTGCGCCGCTCGCAAGCGGCTTCGTTCTTCGCCTTCTGCCGTCCGGCGACAGCTGAACTCCGGCGGTCAGTTGCAGCTCTGCCCAACAGCGTGTTCTCAGTTCTGCGGGCAAGCACGCCCTCTTGCCTTGGCCCCGGGAGCAAAGTCCCGAGCGAGCACTCGACTCAGTGCAATGCACCCGGAAGGACGCTCTCGCTCGTCTTTCAAGGAGCGATTCCTAACGGCACAAGCAGCAGAGGCACAAACTGCATGACGAGAAGGGACAACGTAGAACACGTCTCTGTCCTGGCACATTTTCGTGTGCGATACTTCCCTCCGGGTCTTCGGGCCTTGCGAAGCTCCGTGTACTGCGAGCGCTGCTACTCGCAGCTGAGAAGGACCGTGGAGCTAGCGGCGAATTCGGAGAGCTCTTCGCTGCACTGCGCCGCTCGCAAGCGGCTTCGTTCTTCGCCTTCTGCCGTCCGGCGACAGCTGAACTCCGGCGGTCAGTTGCAGCTCTGCCCAACAGCGTGTTCTCAGTTCTGCGGGCAAGCACGCCCTCTTGCCTTGGCCCCGGGAGCAAAGTCCCGAGCGAGCACTCGACTCAGTGCAATGCACCCGGAAGGACGCTCTCGCTCGTCTTTCAAGGAGCGATTCCTAACAGCAGAAGCAGCAGAGGCACAAACTGCATGACGAGAAGGGACAACGTAGAACACGTCTCTGTCCTGGCACATTTTCGTGTGCGATACTTCCCTCCGGGTCTTCGGGCCTTGCGAAGCTCCGTGTACTGCGAGCGCTGCTACTCGCAGCTGAGAAGGACCGTGGAGCTAGCGGCGAATTCGGAGAGCTCTTCGCTGCACTGCGCCGCTCGCAAGCGGCTTCGTTCTTCGCCTTCTGCCGTCCGGCGAGAGCTGAACTCCGGCGGTCAGTTGCAGCTCTGCCCAACAGCGTGTTCTCAGTTCTGCGGGCAAGCACGCCCTCTTGCCTTGGCCCCGAGAGCAAAGTCCCGAGCGAGCACTCGACTCAGTGCAATGCACCCGGAAGGACGCTCTCGCTCGTCTTTCAAGGAGCGATTCCTAACAGCAGAAGCAGCAGAGGCACAAACTGCATGACGAGAAGGGACAACGTAGAACACGTCTCTGTCCTGGCACATTTTCGTGTGCGATACTTCCCTCCGGGTCTTCGGGCCTTGCGAAGCTCCGTGTACTGCGAGCGCTGCTACTCGCAGCTGAGAAGGACCGTGGAGCTAGCGGCGAATTCGGAGAGCTCTTCGCTGCACTGCGCCG
Source organism: Sturnus vulgaris (assembly GCF_052056855.1). NCBI lineage: Eukaryota > Metazoa > Chordata > Aves > Passeriformes > Sturnidae > Sturnus > Sturnus vulgaris. Next base: position 30,322 of record NW_028276753.1, on the reverse strand, counting down.
CTCGCAAGCGGCTTCGTTCTTCGCCTTCTGCCGTCCGGCGAGAGCTGAACTCCGGCGGTCAGTTGCAGCTCTGCCCAACAGCGTGTTCTCAGTTCTGCGGGCAAGCACGCCCTCTTGCCTTGGCCCCGAGAGCAAAGTCCCGAGCGAGCACTCGACTCAGTGCAATGCACCCGGAAGGACGCTCTCGCTCGTCTTTCAAGGAGCGATTCCTAACAGCAGAAGCAGCAGAGGCACAAACTGCATGACGAGAAGGGACAACGTAGAACACGTCTCTGTCCTGGCACATTTTCGTGTGCCATACTTCCCTCCGGGTCTTCGGGCCTTGCGAAGCTCCGTGTACTGCGAGCGCTGCTACTCGCAGCTGAGAAGGACCGTGGAGCTAGCGGCGAATTCGGAGAGCTCTTCGCTGCACTGCGCCGCTCGCAAGCGGCTTCGTTCTTCGCCTTCTGCCGTCCGGCGACAGCTGAACTCCGGCGGTCAGTTGCAGCTCTGCCCAACAGCGTGTTCTCAGTTCTGCGGGCAAGCACGCCCACTTGCCTTGGCCCCGAGAGCAAAGTCCCGAGCGAGCACTCGACTCAGTGCAATGCACCCGGAAGGACGCTCTCGCTCGTCTTTCAAGGAGCGATTCCTAACAGCAGAAGCAGCAGAGGCACAAACTGCATGACGAGAAGGGACAACGTAGAACACGTCTCTGTCCTGGCACATTTTCGTGTGCGATACTTCCCTCCGGGTCTTCGGGCCTTGCGAAGCTCCGTGTACTGCGAGCGCTGCTACTCGCAGCTGAGAAGGACCGTGGAGCTAGCGGCGAATTCGGAGAGCTCTTCGCTGCACTGCGCCGCTCGCAAGCGGCTTCGTTCTTCGCCTTCTGCCGTCCGGCGACAGCTGAACTCCGGCGGTCAGTTGCAGCTCTGCCCAACAGCGTGTTCTCAGTTCTGCGGGCAAGCACGCCCTCTTGCCTTGGCCCCGGGAGCAAAGTCCCGAGCGAGCACTCGACTCAGTGCAATGCACCCGGAAGGACGCTCTCGCTCGTCTTTCAAGGAGCGATTCCTAACAGCACAAGCAGCAGAGGCACAAACTGCATGACGAGAAGGGACAACGTAGAACACGTCTCTGTCCTGGCACATTTTCGTGTGCGATACTTCCCTCCGGGTCTTCGGGCCTTGCGAAGCTCCGTGTACTGCGAGCGCTGCTACTCGCAGCTGAGAAGGACCGTGGAGCTAGCGGCGAATTCGGAGAGCTCTTCGCTGCACTGCGCCGCTCGCAAGCGGCTTCGTTCTTCGCCTTCTGCCGTCCGGCGACAGCTGAACTCCGGCGGTCAGTTGCAGCTCTGCCCAACAGCGTGTTCTCAGTTCTGCGGGCAAGCACGCCCTCTTGCCTTGGCCCCGGGAGCAAAGTCCCGAGCGAGCACTCGACTCAGTGCAATGCACCCGGAAGGACGCTCTCGCTCGTCTTTCAAGGAGCGATTCCTAACAGCACAAGCAGCAGAGGCACAAACTGCATGACGAGAAGGGACAACGTAGAACACGTCTCTGTCCTGGCACATTTTCGTGTGCGATACTTCCCTCCGGGTCTTCGGGCCTTGCGAAGCTCCGTGTACTGCGAGCGCTGCTACTCGCAGCTGAGAAGGACCGTGGAGCTAGCGGCGAATTCGGAGAGCTCTTCGCTGCACTGCGCCGCTCGCAAGCGGCTTCGTTCTTCGCCTTCTGCCGTCCGGCGAGAGCTGAACTCCGGCGGTCAGTTGCAGCTCTGCCCAACAGCGTGTTCTCAGTTCTGCGGGCAAGCACGCCCTCTTGCCTTGGCCCCGGGAGCAAAGTCCCGAGCGAGCACTCGACTCAGTGCAATGCACCCGGAAGGACGCTCTCGCTCGTCTTTCAAGGAGCGATTCCTAACAGCACAAGCAGCAGAGGCACAAACTGCATGACGAGAAGGGACAACGTAGAACACGTCTCTGTCCTGGCACATTTTCGTGTGCGATACTTCCCTCCGGGTCTTCGGGCCTTGCGAAGCTCCGTGTACTGCGAGCGCTGCTACTCGCAGCTGAGAAGGACCGTGGAGCTAGCGGCGAATTCGGAGAGCTCTTCGCTGCACTGCGCCGCTCGCAAGCGGCTTCGTTCTTCGCCTTCTGCCGTCCGGCGACAGCTGAACTCCGGCGGTCAGTTGCAGCTCTGCCCAACAGCGTGTTCTCAGTTCTGCGGGCAAGCACGCCCTCTTGCCTTGGCCCCGGGAGCAAAGTCCCGAGCGAGCACTCGACTCAGTGCAATGCACCCGGAAGGACGCTCTCGCTCGTCTTTCAAGGAGCGATTCCTAACAGCACAAGCAGCAGAGGCACAAACTGCATGACGAGAAGGGACAACGTAGAACACGTCTCTGTCCTGGCACATTTTCGTGTGCGATACTTCCCTCCGGGTCTTCGGGCCTTGCGAAGCTCCGTGTACTGCGAGCGCTGCTACTCGCAGCTGAGAAGGACCGTGGAGCTAGCGGCGAATTCGGAGAGCTCTTCGCTGCACTGCGCCGCTCGCAAGCGGCTTCGTTCTTCGCCTTCTGCCGTCCGGCGACAGCTGAACTCCGGCGGTCAGTTGCAGCTCTGCCCAACAGCGTGTTCTCAGTTCTGCGGGCAAGCACGCCCTCTTGCCTTGGCCCCGGGAGCAAAGTCCCGAGCGAGCACTCGACTCAGTGCAATGCACCCGGAAGGACGCTCTCGCTCGTCTTTCAAGGAGCGATTCCTAACAGCACAAGCAGCAGAGGCACAAACTGCATGACGAGAAGGGACAACGTAGAACACGTCTCTGTCCTGGCACATTTTCGTGTGCGATACTTCCCTCCGGGTCTTCGGGCCTTGCGAAGCTCCGTGTACTGCGAGCGCTGCTACTCGCAGCTGAGAAGGACCGTGGAGCTAGCGGCGAATTCGGAGAGCTCTTCGCTGCACTGCGCCGCTCGCAAGCGGCTTCGTTCTTCGCCTTCTGCCGTCCGGCGAGAGCTGAACTCCGGCGGTCAGTTGCAGCTCTGCCCAACAGCGTGTTCTCAGTTCTGCGGGCAAGCACGCCCTCTTGCCTTGGCCCCGGGAGCAAAGTCCCGAGCGAGCACTCGACTCAGTGCAATGCACCCGGAAGGACGCTCTCGCTCGTCTTTCAAGGAGCGATTCCTAACAGCAGAAGCAGCAGAGGCACAAACTGCATGACGAGAAGGGACAACGTAGAACACGTCTCTGTCCTGGCACATTTTCGTGTGCGATACTTCCCTCCGGGTCTTCGGGCCTTGCGAAGCTCCGTGTACTGCGAGCGCTGCTACTCGCAGCTGAGAAGGACCGTGGAGCTAGCGGCGAATTCGGAGAGCTCTTCGCTGCACTGCGCCGCTCGCAAGCGGCTTCGTTCTTCGCCTTCTGCCGTCCGGCGAGAGCTGAACTCCGGCGGTCAGTTGCAGCTCTGCCCAACAGCGTGTTCTCAGTTCTGCGGGCAAGCACGCCCTCTTGCCTTGGCCCCGGGAGCAAAGTCCCGAGCGAGCACTCGACTCAGTGCAATGCACCCGGAAGGACGCTCTCGCTCGTCTTTCAAGGAGCGATTCCTAACAGCACAAGCAGCAGAGGCACAAACTGCATGACGAGAAGGGACAACGTAGAACACGTCTCTGTCCTGGCACATTTTCGTGTGCGAAACTTCCCTCCGGGTCTTCGGGCCTTGCGAAGCTCCGTGTACTGCGAGCGCTGCTACTCGCAGCTGAGAAGGACCGTGGAGCTAGCGGCGAATTCGGAGAGCTCTTCGCTGCACTGCGCCGCTCGCAAGCGGCTTCGTTCTTCGCCTTCTGCCGTCCGGCGAGAGCTGAACTCCGGCGGTCAGTTGCAGCTCTGCCCAACAGCGTGTTCTCAGTTCTGCGGGCAAGCACGCCCTCTTGCCTTGGCCCCGGGAGCAAAGTCCCGAGCGAGCACTCGACTCAGTGCAATGCACCCGGAAGGACGCTCTCGCTCGTCTTTCAAGGAGCGATTCCTAACAGCACAAGCAGCAGAGGCACAAACTGCATGACGAGAAGGGACAACGTAGAACACGTCTCTGTCCTGGCACATTTTCGTGTGCGAAACTTCCCTCCGGGTCTTCGGGCCTTGCGAAGCTCCGTGTACTGCGAGCGCTGCTACTCGCAGCTGAGAAGGACCGTGGAGCTAGCGGCGAATTCGGAGAGCTCTTCGCTGCACTGCGCCGCTCGCAAGCGGCTTCGTTCTTCGCCTTCTGCCGTCCGGCGAGAGCTGAACTCCGGCGGTCAGTTGCAGCTCTGCCCAACAGCGTGTTCTCAGTTCTGCGGGCAAGCACGCCCTCTTGCCTTGGCCCCGGGAGCAAAGTCCCGAGCGAGCACTCGACTCAGTGCAATGCACCCGGAAGGACGCTCTCGCTCGTCTTTCAAGGAGCGATTCCTAACAGCACAAGCAGCAGAGGCACAAACTGCATGACGAGAAGGGACAACGTAGAACACGTCTCTGTCCTGGCACATTTTCGTGTGCGAAACTTCCCTCCGGGTCTTCGGGCCTTGCGAAGCTCCGTGTACTGCGAGCGCTGCTACTCGCAGCTGAGAAGGACCGTGGAGCTAGCGGCGAATTCGGAGAGCTCTTCGCTGCACTGCGCCGCTCGCAAGCGGCTTCGTTCTTCGCCTTCTGCCGTCCGGCGAGAGCTGAACTCCGGCGGTCAGTTGCAGCTCTGCCCAACAGCGTGTTCTCAGTTCTGCGGGCAAGCACGCCCTCTTGCCTTGGCCCCGAGAGCAAAGTCCCGAGCGAGCACTCGACTCAGTGCAATGCACCCGGAAGGACGCTCTCGCTCGTCTTTCAAGGAGCGATTCCTAACAGCAGAAGCAGCAGAGGCACAAACTGCATGACGAGAAGGGACAACGTAGAACACGTCTCTGTCCTGGCACATTTTCGTGTGCGATACTTCCCTCCGGGTCTTCGGGCCTTGCGAAGCTCCGTGTACTGCGAGCGCTGCTACTCGCAGCTGAGAAGGACCGTGGAGCTAGCGGCGAATTCGGAGAGCTCTTCGCTGCACTGCGCCGCTCGCAAGCGGCTTCGTTCTTCGCCTTCTGCCGTCCGGCGAGAGCTGAACTCCGGCGGTCAGTTGCAGCTCTGCCCAACAGCGTGTTCTCAGTTCTGCGGGCAAGCACGCCCTCTTGCCTTGGCCCCGAGAGCAAAGTCCCGAGCGAGCACTCGACTCAGTGCAATGCACCCGGAAGGACGCTCTCGCTCGTCTTTCAAGGAGCGATTCCTAACAGCACAAGCAGCAGAGGCACAAACTGCATGACGAGAAGGGACAACGTAGAACACGTCTCTGTCCTGGCACATTTTCGTGTGCGATACTTCCCTCCGGGTCTTCGGGCCTTGCGAAGCTCCGTGTACTGCGAGCGCTGCTACTCGCAGCTGAGAAGGACCGTGGAGCTAGCGGCGAATTCGGAGAGCTCTTCGCTGCACTGCGCCGCTCGCAAGCGGCTTCGTTCTTCGCCTTCTGCCGTCCGGCGACAGCTGAACTCCGGCGGTCAGTTGCAGCTCTGCCCAACAGCGTGTTCTCAGTTCTGCGGGCAAGCACGCCCTCTTGCCTTGGCCCCGGGAGCAAAGTCCCGAGCGAGCACTCGACTCAGTGCAATGCACCCGGAAGGACGCTCTCGCTCGTCTTTCAAGGAGCGATTCCTAACAGCACAAGCAGCAGAGGCACAAACTGCATGACGAGAAGGGACAACGTAGAACACGTCTCTGTCCTGGCACATTTTCGTGTGCGATACTTCCCTCCGGGTCTTCGGGCCTTGCGAAGCTCCGTGTACTGCGAGCGCTGCTACTCGCAGCTGAGAAGGACCGTGGAGCTAGCGGCGAATTCGGAGAGCTCTTCGCTGCACTGCGCCGCTCGCAAGCGGCTTCGTTCTTCGCCTTCTGCCGTCCGGCGAGAGCTGAACTCCGGCGGTCAGTTGCAGCTCTGCCCAACAGCGTGTTCTCAGTTCTGCGGGCAAGCACGCCCTCTTGCCTTGGCCCCGGGAGCAAAGTCCCGAGCGAGCACTCGACTCAGTGCAATGCACCCGGAAGGACGCTCTCGCTCGTCTTTCAAGGAGCGATTCCTAACAGCACAAGCAGCAGAGGCACAAACTGCATGACGAGAAGGGACAACGTAGAACACGTCTCTGTCCTGGCACATTTTCGTGTGCGATACTTCCCTCCGGGTCTTCGGGCCTTGCGAAGCTCCGTGTACTGCGAGCGCTGCTACTCGCAGCTGAGAAGGACCGTGGAGCTAGCGGCGAATTCGGAGAGCTCTTCGCTGCACTGCGCCGCTCGCAAGCGGCTTCGTTCTTCGCCTTCTGCCGTCCGGCGAGAGCTGAACTCCGGCGGTCAGTTGCAGCTCTGCCCAACAGCGTGTTCTCAGTTCTGCGGGCAAGCACGCCCTCTTGCCTTGGCCCCGGGAGCAAAGTCCCGAGCGAGCACTCGACTCAGTGCAATGCACCCGGAAGGACGCTCTCGCTCGTCTTTCAAGGAGCGATTCCTAACAGCAGAAGCAGCAGAGGCACAAACTGCATGACGAGAAGGGACAACGTAGAACACGTCTCTGTCCTGGCACATTTTCGTGTGCGATACTTCCCTCCGGGTCTTCGGGCCTTGCGAAGCTCCGTGTACTGCGAGCGCTGCTACTCGCAGCTGAGAAGGACCGTGGAGCTAGCGGCGAATTCGGAGAGCTCTTCGCTGCACTGCGCCGCTCGCAAGCGGCTTCGTTCTTCGCCTTCTGCCGTCCGGCGAGAGCTGAACTCCGGCGGTCAGTTGCAGCTCTGCCCAACAGCGTGTTCTCAGTTCTGCGGGCAAGCACGCCCTCTTGCCTTGGCCCCGAGAGCAAAGTCCCGAGCGAGCACTCGACTCAGTGCAATGCACCCGGAAGGACGCTCTCGCTCGTCTTTCAAGGAGCGATTCCTAACAGCACAAGCAGCAGAGGCACAAACTGCATGACGAGAAGGGACAACGTAGAACACGTCTCTGTCCTGGCACATTTTCGTGTGCCATACTTCCCTCCGGGTCTTCGGGCCTTGCGAAGCTCCGTGTACTGCGAGCGCTGCTACTCGCAGCTGAGAAGGACCGTGGAGCTAGCGGCGAATTCGGAGAGCTCTTCGCTGCACTGCGCCGCTCGCAAGCGGCTTCGTTCTTCGCCTTCTGCCGTCCGGCGACAGCTGAACTCCGGCGGTCAGTTGCAGCTCTGCCCAACAGCGTGTTCTCAGTTCTGCGGGCAAGCACGCCCTCTTGCCTTGGCCCCGGGAGCAAAGTCCCGAGCGAGCACTCGACTCAGTGCAATGCACCCGGAAGGACGCTCTCGCTCGTCTTTCAAGGAGCGATTCCTAACAGCACAAGCAGCAGAGGCACAAACTGCATGACGAGAAGGGACAACGTAGAACACGTCTCTGTCCTGGCACATTTTCGTGTGCCATACTTCCCTCCGGGTCTTCGGGCCTTGCGAAGCTCCGTGTACTGCGAGCGCTGCTACTCGCAGCTGAGAAGGACCGTGGAGCTAGCGGCGAATTCGGAGAGCTCTTCGCTGCACTGCGCCGCTCGCAAGCGGCTTCGTTCTTCGCCTTCTGCCGTCCGGCGACAGCTGAACTCCGGCGGTCAGTTGCAGCTCTGCCCAACAGCGTGTTCTCAGTTCTGCGGGCAAGCACGCCCTCTTGCCTTGGCCCCGGGAGCAAAGTCCCGAGCGAGCACTCGACTCAGTGCAATGCACCCGGAAGGACGCTCTCGCTCGTCTTTCAAGGAGCGATTCCTAACAGCACAAGCAGCAGAGGCACAAACTGCATGACGAGAAGGGACAACGTAGAACACGTCTCTGTCCTGGCACATTTTCGTGTGCCATACTTCCCTCCGGGTCTTCGGGCCTTGCGAAGCTCCGTGTACTGCGAGCGCTGCTACTCGCAGCTGAGAAGGACCGTGGAGCTAGCGGCGAATTCGGAGAGCTCTTCGCTGCACTGCGCCGCTCGCAAGCGGCTTCGTTCTTCGCCTTCTGCCGTCCGGCGAGAGCTGAACTCCGGCGGTCAGTTGCAGCTCTGCCCAACAGCGTGTTCTCAGTTCTGCGGGCAAGCACGCCCTCTTGCCTTGGCCCCGGGAGCAAAGTCCCGAGCGAGCACTCGACTCAGTGCAATGCACCCGGAAGGACGCTCTCGCTCGTCTTTCAAGGAGCGATTCCTAACAGCACAAGCAGCAGAGGCACAAACTGCATGACGAGAAGGGACAACGTAGAACACGTCTCTGTCCTGGCACATTTTCGTGTGCGAAACTTCCCTCCGGGTCTTCGGGCCTTGCGAAGCTCCGTGTACTGCGAGCGCTGCTACTCGCAGCTGAGAAGGACCGTGGAGCTAGCGGCGAATTCGGAGAGCTCTTCGCTGCACTGCGCCGCTCGCAAGCGGCTTCGTTCTTCGCCTTCTGCCGTCCGGCGACAGCTGAACTCCGGCGGTCAGTTGCAGCTCTGCCCAACAGCGTGTTCTCAGTTCTGCGGGCAAGCACGCCCTCTTGCCTTGGCCCCGAGAGCAAAGTCCCGAGCGAGCACTCGACTCAGTGCAATGCACCCGGAAGGACGCTCTCGCTCGTCTTTCAAGGAGCGATTCCTAACAGCAGAAGCAGCAGAGGCACAAACTGCATGACGAGAAGGGACAACGTAGAACACGTCTCTGTCCTGGCACATTTTCGTGTGCGATACTTCCCTCCGGGTCTTCGGGCCTTGCGAAGCTCCGTGTACTGCGAGCGCTGCTACTCGCAGCTGAGAAGGACCGTGGAGCTAGCGGCGAATTCGGAGAGCTCTTCGCTGCACTGCGCCGCTCGCAAGCGACTTCGTTCTTCGCCTTCTGCCGTCCGGCGACAGCTGAACTCCGGCGGTCAGTTGCAGCTCTGCCCAACAGCGTGTTCTCAGTTCTGCGGGCAAGCACGCCCTCTTGCCTTGGCCCCGAGAGCAAAGTCCCGAGCGAGCACTCGACTCAGTGCAATGCACCCGGAAGGACGCTCTCGCTCGTCTTTCAAGGAGCGATTCCTAACAGCAGAAGCAGCAGAGGCACAAACTGCATGACGAGAAGGGACAACGTAGAACACGTCTCTGTCCTGGCACATTTTCGTGTGCGATACTTCCCTCCGGGTCTTCGGGCCTTGCGAAGCCCCGTGTACTGCGAGCGCTGCTACTCGCAGCTGAGAAGGACCGTGGAGCTAGCGGCGAATTCGGAGAGCTCTTCGCTGCACTGCGCCGCTCGCAAGCGGCTTCGTTCTTCGCCTTCTGCCGTCCGGCGAGAGCTGAACTCCGGCGGTCAGTTGCAGCTCTGCCCAACAGCGTGTTCTCAGTTCTGCGGGCAAGCACGCCCTCTTGCCTTGGCCCCGAGAGCAAAGTCCCGAGCGAGCACTCGACTCAGTGCAATGCACCCGGAAGGACGCTCTCGCTCGTCTTTCAAGGAGCGATTCCTAACAGCAGAAGCAGCAGAGGCACAAACTGCATGACGAGAAGGGACAACGTAGAACACGTCTCTGTCCTGGCACATTTTCGTGTGCGATACTTCCCTCCGGGTCTTCGGGCCTTGCGAAGCCCCGTGTACTGCGAGCGCTGCTACTCGCAGCTCAGAAGGACCGTGGAGCTAGCGGCGAATTCGGAGAGCTCTTCGCTGCACTGCGCCGCTCGCAAGCGGCTTCGTTCTTCGCCTTCTGCCGTCCGGCGAGAGCTGAACTCCGGCGGTCAGTTGCAGCTCTGCCCAACAGCGTGTTCTCAGTTCTGCGGGCAAGCACGCCCTCTTGCCTTGGCCCCGAGAGCAAAGTCCCGAGCGAGCACTCGACTCAGTGCAATGCACCCGGAAGGACGCTCTCGCTCGTCTTTCAAGGAGCGATTCCTAACAGCAGAAGCAGCAGAGGCACAAACTGCATGACGAGAAGGGACAACGTAGAACACGTCTCTGTCCTGGCACATTTTCGTGTGCGATACTTCCCTCCGGGTCTTCGGGCCTTGCGAAGCCCCGTGTACTGCGAGCGCTGCTACTCGCAGCTCAGAAGGACCGTGGAGCTAGCGGCGAATTCGGAGAGCTCTTCGCTGCACTGCGCCGCTCGCAAGCGGCTTCGTTCTTCGCCTTCTGCCGTCCGGCGAGAGCTGAACTCCGGCGGTCAGTTGCAGCTCTGCCCAACAGCGTGTTCTCAGTTCTGCGGGCAAGCACGCCCTCTTGCCTTGGCCCCGAGAGCAAAGTCCCGAGCGAGCACTCGACTCAGTGCAATGCACCCGGAAGGACGCTCTCGCTCGTCTTTCAAGGAGCGATTCCTAACAGCAGAAGCAGCAGAGGCACAAACTGCATGACGAGAAGGGACAACGTAGAACACGTCTCTGTCCTGGCACATTTTCGTGTGCGATACTTCCCTCCGGGTCTTCGGGCCTTGCGAAGCCCCGTGTACTGCGAGCGCTGCTACTCGCAGCTGAGAAGGACCGTGGAGCTAGCGGCGAATTCGGAGAGCTCTTCGCTGCACTGCGCCGCTCGCAAGCGGCTTCGTTCTTCGCCTTCTGCCGTCCGGCGAGAGCTGAACTCCGGCGGTCAGTTGCAGCTCTGCCCAACAGCGTGTTCTCAGTTCTGCGGGCAAGCACGCCCTCTTGCCTTGGCCCCGAGAGCAAAGTCCCGAGCGAGCACTCGACTCAGTGCAATGCACCCGGAAGGACGCTCTCGCTCGTCTTTCAAGGAGCGATTCCTAACAGCAGAAGCAGCAGAGGCACAAACTGCATGACGAGAAGGGACAACGTAGAACACGTCTCTGTCCTGGCACATTTTCGTGTGCGATACTTCCCTCCGGGTCTTCGGGCCTTGCGAAGCCCCGTGTACTGCGAGCGCTGCTACTCGCAGCTCAGAAGGACCGTGGAGCTAGCGGCGAATTCGGAGAGCTCTTCGCTGCACTGCGCCGCTCGCAAGCGGCTTCGTTCTTCGCCTTCTGCCGTCCGGCGAGAGCTGAACTCCGGCGGTCAGTTGCAGCTCTGCCCAACAGCGTGTTCTCAGTTCTGCGGGCAAGCACGCCCTCTTGCCTTGGCCCCGAGAGCAAAGTCCCGAGCGAGCACTCGACTCAGTGCAATGCACCCGGAAGGACGCTCTCGCTCGTCTTTCAAGGAGCGATTCCTAACAGCAGAAGCAGCAGAGGCACAAACTGCATGACGAGAAGGGACAACGTAGAACACGTCTCTGTCCTGGCACATTTTCGTGTGCGATACTTCCCTCCGGGTCTTCGGGCCTTGCGAAGCCCCGTGTACTGCGAGCGCTGCTACTCGCAGCTGAGAAGGACCGTGGAGCTAGCGGCGAATTCGGAGAGCTCTTCGCTGCACTGCGCCGCTCGCAAGCGGCTTCGTTCTTCGCCTTCTGCCGTCCGGCGAGAGCTGAACTCCGGCGGTCAGTTGCAGCTCTGCCCAACAGCGTGTTCTCAGTTCTGCGGGCAAGCACGCCCTCTTGCCTTGGCCCCGAGAGCAAAGTCCCGAGCGAGCACTCGACTCAGTGCAATGCACCCGGAAGGACGCTCTCGCTCGTCTTTCAAGGAGCGATTCCTAACAGCAGAAGCAGCAGAGGCACAAACTGCATGACGAGAAGGGACAACGTAGAACACGTCTCTGTCCTGGCACATTTTCGTGTGCGATACTTCCCTCCGGGTCTTCGGGCCTTGCGAAGCCCCGTGTACTGCGAGCGCTGCTACTCGCAGCTCAGAAGGACCGTGGAGCTAGCGGCGAATTCGGAGAGCTCTTCGCTGCACTGCGCCGCTCGCAAGCGGCTTCGTTCTTCGCCTTCTGCCGTCCGGCGAGAGCTGAACTCCGGCGGTCAGTTGCAGCTCTGCCCAACAGCGTGTTCTCAGTTCTGCGGGCAAGCACGCCCTCTTGCCTTGGCCCCGAGAGCAAAGTCCCGAGCGAGCACTCGACTCAGTGCAATGCACCCGGAAGGACGCTCTCGCTCGTCTTTCAAGGAGCGATTCCTAACAGCAGAAGCAGCAGAGGCACAAACTGCATGACGAGAAGGGACAACGTAGAACACGTCTCTGTCCTGGCACATTTTCGTGTGCGATACTTCCCTCCGGGTCTTCGGGCCTTGCGAAGCCCCGTGTACTGCGAGCGCTGCTACTCGCAGCTCAGAAGGACCGTGGAGCTAGCGGCGAATTCGGAGAGCTCTTCGCTGCACTGCGCCGCTCGCAAGCGGCTTCGTTCTTCGCCTTCTGCCGTCCGGCGAGAGCTGAACTCCGGCGGTCAGTTGCAGCTCTGCCCAACAGCGTGTTCTCAGTTCTGCGGGCAAGCACGCCCTCTTGCCTTGGCCCCGAGAGCAAAGTCCCGAGCGAGCACTCGACTCAGTGCAATGCACCCGGAAGGACGCTCTCGCTCGTCTTTCAAGGAGCGATTCCTAACGGCACAAGCAGCAGAGGCACAAACTGCATGACGAGAAGGGACAACGTAGAACACGTCTCTGTCCTGGCACATTTTCGTGTGCGATACTTCCCTCCGGGTCTTCGGGCCTTGCGAAGCCCCGTGTACTGCGAGCGCTGCTACTCGCAGCTGAGAAGGACCGTGGAGCTAGCGGCGAATTCGGAGAGCTCTTCGCTGCACTGCGCCGCTCGCAAGCGGCTTCGTTCTTCGCCTTCTGCCGTCCGGCGACAGCTGAACTCCGGCGGTCAGTTGCAGCTCTGCCCAACAGCGTGTTCTCAGTTCTGCGGGCAAGCACGCCCTCTTGCCTTGGCCCCGAGAGCAAAGTCCCGAGCGAGCACTCGACTCAGTGCAATGCACCCGGAAGGACGCTCTCGCTCGTCTTTCAAGGAGCGATTCCTAACGGCACAAGCAGCAGAGGCACAAACTGCATGACGAGAAGGGACAACGTAGAACACGTCTCTGTCCTGGCACATTTTCGTGTGCGATACTTCCCTCCGGGTCTTCGGGCCTTGCGAAGCCCCGTGTACTGCGAGCGCTGCTACTCGCAGCTGAGAAGGACCGTGGAGCTAGCGGCGAATTCGGAGAGCTCTTCGCTGCACTGCGCCGCTCGCAAGCGGCTTCGTTCTTCGCCTTCTGCCGTCCGGCGACAGCTGAACTCCGGCGGTCAGTTGCAGCTCTGCCCAACAGCGTGTTCTCAGTTCTGCGGGCAAGCACGCCCTCTTGCCTTGGCCCCGGGAGCAAAGTCCCGAGCGAGCACTCGACTCAGTGCAATGCACCCGGAAGGACGCTCTCGCTCGTCTTTCAAGGAGCGATTCCTAACGGCACAAGCAGCAGAGGCACAAACTGCATGACGAGAAGGGACAACGTAGAACACGTCTCTGTCCTGGCACATTTTCGTGTGCGATACTTCCCTCCGGGTCTTCGGGCCTTGCGAAGCCCCGTGTACTGCGAGCGCTGCTACTCGCAGCTCAGAAGGACCGTGGAGCTAGCGGCGAATTCGGAGAGCTCTTCGCTGCACTGCGCCGCTCGCAAGCGGCTTCGTTCTTCGCCTTCTGCCGTCCGGCGAGAGCTGAACTCCGGCGGTCAGTTGCAGCTCTGCCCAACAGCGTGTTCTCAGTTCTGCGGGCAAGCACGCCCTCTTGCCTTGGCCCCGGGAGCAAAGTCCCGAGCGAGCACTCGACTCAGTGCAATGCACCCGGAAGGACGCTCTCGCTCGTCTTTCAAGGAGCGATTCCTAACGGCACAAGCAGCAGAGGCACAAACTGCATGACGAGAAGGGACAACGTAGAACACGTCTCTGTCCTGGCACATTTTCGTGTGCGATACTTCCCTCCGGGTCTTCGGGCCTTGCGAAGCCCCGTGTACTGCGAGCGCTGCTACTCGCAGCTCAGAAGGACCGTGGAGCTAGCGGCGAATTCGGAGAGCTCTTCGCTGCACTGCGCCGCTCGCAAGCGGCTTCGTTCTTCGCCTTCTGCCGTCCGGCGACAGCTGAACTCCGGCGGTCAGTTGCAGCTCTGCCCAACAGCGTGTTCTCAGTTCTGCGGGCAAGCACGCCCTCTTGCCTTGGCCCCGGGAGCAAAGTCCCGAGCGAGCACTCGACTCAGTGCAATGCACCCGGAAGGACGCTCTCGCTCGTCTTTCAAGGAGCGATTCCTAACGGCACAAGCAGCAGAGGCACAAACTGCATGACGAGAAGGGACAACGTAGAACACGTCTCTGTCCTGGCACATTTTCGTGTGCGATACTTCCCTCCGGGTCTTCGGGCCTTGCGAAGCCCCGTGTACTGCGAGCGCTGCTACTCGCAGCTCAGAAGGACCGTGGAGCTAGCGGCGAATTCGGAGAGCTCTTCGCTGCACTGCGCCGCTCGCAAGCGGCTTCGTTCTTCGCCTTCTGCCGTCCGGCGACAGCTGAACTCCGGCGGTCAGTTGCAGCTCTGCCCAACAGCGTGTTCTCAGTTCTGCGGGCAAGCACGCCCTCTTGCCTTGGCCCCGAGAGCAAAGTCCCGAGCGAGCACTCGACTCAGTGCAATGCACCCGGAAGGACGCTCTCGCTCGTCTTTCAAGGAGCGATTCCTAACGGCACAAGCAGCAGAGGCACAAACTGCATGACGAGAAGGGACAACGTAGAACACGTCTCTGTCCTGGCACATTTTCGTGTGCGATACTTCCCTCCGGGTCTTCGGGCCTTGCGAAGCCCCGTGTACTGCGAGCGCTGCTACTCGCAGCTCAGAAGGACCGTGGAGCTAGCGGCGAATTCGGAGAGCTCTTCGCTGCACTGCGCCGCTCGCAAGCGGCTTCGTTCTTCGCCTTCTGCCGTCCGGCGAGAGCTGAACTCCGGCGGTCAGTTGCAGCTCTGCCCAACAGCGTGTTCTCAGTTCTGCGGGCAAGCACGCCCTCTTGCCTTGGCCCCGAGAGCAAAGTCCCGAGCGAGCACTCGACTCAGTGCAATGCACCCGGAAGGACGCTCTCGCTCGTCTTTCAAGGAGCGATTCCTAACGGCACAAGCAGCAGAGGCACAAACTGCATGACGAGAAGGGACAACGTAGAACACGTCTCTGTCCTGGCACATTTTCGTGTGCGATACTTCCCTCCGGGTCTTCGGGCCTTGCGAAGCCCCGTGTACTGCGAGCGCTGCTACTCGCAGCTGAGAAGGACCGTGGAGCTAGCGGCGAATTCGGAGAGCTCTTCGCTGCACTGCGCCGCTCGCAAGCGGCTTCGTTCTTCGCCTTCTGCCGTCCGGCGACAGCTGAACTCCGGCGGTCAGTTGCAGCTCTGCCCAACAGCGTGTTCTCAGTTCTGCGGGCAAGCACGCCCTCTTGCCTTGGCCCCGGGAGCAAAGTCCCGAGCGAGCACTCGACTCAGTGCAATGCACCCGGAAGGACGCTCTCGCTCGTCTTTCAAGGAGCGATTCCTAACAGCACAAGCAGCAGAGGCACAAACTGCATGACGAGAAGGGACAACGTAGAACACGTCTCTGTCCTGGCACATTTTCGTGTGCGATACTTCCCTCCGGGTCTTCGGGCCTTGCGAAGCCCCGTGTACTGCGAGCGCTGCTACTCGCAGCTGAGAAGGACCGTGGAGCTAGCGGCGAATTCGGAGAGCTCTTCGCTGCACTGCGCCGCTCGCAAGCGGCTTCGTTCTTCGCCTTCTGCCGTCCGGCGACAGCTGAACTCCGGCGGTCAGTTGCAGCTCTGCCCAACAGCGTGTTCTCAGTTCTGCGGGCAAGCACGCCCTCTTGCCTTGGCCCCGGGAGCAAAGTCCCGAGCGAGCACTCGACTCAGTGCAATGCACCCGGAAGGACGCTCTCGCTCGTCTTTCAAGGAGCGATTCCTAACAGCACAAGCAGCAGAGGCACAAACTGCATGACGAGAAGGGACAACGTAGAACACGTCTCTGTCCTGGCACATTTTCGTGTGCGATACTTCCCTCCGGGTCTTCGGGCCTTGCGAAGCCCCGTGTACTGCGAGCGCTGCTACTCGCAGCTGAGAAGGACCGTGGAGCTAGCGGCGAATTCGGAGAGCTCTTCGCTGCACTGCGCCGCTCGCAAGCGGCTTCGTTCTTCGCCTTCTGCCGTCCGGCGACAGCTGAACTCCGGCGGTCAGTTGCAGCTCTGCCCAACAGCGTGTTCTCAGTTCTGCGGGCAAGCACGCCCTCTTGCCTTGGCCCCGGGAGCAAAGTCCCGAGCAGCACTCGACTCAGTGCAATGCACCCGGAAGGACGCTCTCGCTCGTCTTTCAAGGAGCGATTCCTAACAGCACAAGCAGCAGAGGCACAAACTGCATGACGAGAAGGGACAACGTAGAACACGTCTCTGTCCTGGCACATTTTCGTGTGCGATACTTCCCTCCGGGTCTTCGGGCCTTGCGAAGCCCCGTGTACTGCGAGCGCTGCTACTCGCAGCTGAGAAGGACCGTGGAGCTAGCGGCGAATTCGGAGAGCTCTTCGCTGCACTGCGCCGCTCGCAAGCGGCTTCGTTCTTCGCCTTCTGCCGTCCGGCGACAGCTGAACTCCGGCGGTCAGTTGCAGCTCTGCCCAACAGCGTGTTCTCAGTTCTGCGGGCAAGCACGCCCTCTTGCCTTGGCCCCGGGAGCAAAGTCCCGAGCGAGCACTCGACTCAGTGCAATGCACCCGGAAGGACGCTCTCGCTCGTCTTTCAAGGAGCGATTCCTAACAGCACAAGCAGCAGAGGCACAAACTGCATGACGAGAAGGGACAACGTAGAACACGTCTCTGTCCTGGCACATTTTCGTGTGCGATACTTCCCTCCGGGTCTTCGGGCCTTGCGAAGCTCCGTGTACTGCGAGCGCTGCTACTCGCAGCTGAGAAGGACCGTGGAGCAAGCGGCGAGTTCGGAGAGCTCTTCGCTGCACTGCGCCGCTCGCAAGCGGCTTCGTTCTTCGCCTTCTGCCGTCCGGCGAGAGCTGAACTCCGGCGGTCAGTTGCAGCTCTGCCCAACAGCGTGTTCTCAGTTCTGCGGGCAAGCACGCCCTCTTGCCTTGGCCCCGGGAGCAAAGTCCCGAGCGAGCACTCGACTCAGTGCAATGCACCCGGAAGGACGCTCTCGCTCGTCTTTCAAGGAGCGATTCCTAACAGCACAAGCAGCAGAGGCACAAACTGCATGACGAGAAGGGACAACGTAGAACACGTCTCTGTCCTGGCACATTTTCGTGTGCGATACTTCCCTCCGGGTCTTCGGGCCTTGCGAAGCTCCGTGTACTGCGAGCGCTGCTACTCGCAGCTCAGAAGGACCGTGGAGCTAGCGGCGAGTTCGGAGAGCTCTTCGCTGCACTGCGCCGCTCGCAAGCGGCTTCGTTCTTCGCCTTCTGCCGTCCGGCGAGAGCTGAACTCCGGCGGTCAGTTGCAGCTCTGCCCAACAGCGTGTTCTCAGTTCTGCGGGCAAGCACGCCCTCTTGCCTTGGCCCCGGGAGCAAAGTCCCGAGCGAGCACTCGACTCAGTGCAATGCACCCGGAAGGACGCTCTCGCTCGTCTTTCAAGGAGCGATTCCTAACAGCACAAGCAGCAGAGGCACAAACTGCATGACGAGAAGGGACAACGTAGAACACGTCTCTGTCCTGGCACATTTTCGTGTGCGATACTTCCCTCCGGGTCTTCGGGCCTTGCGAAGCTCCGTGTACTGCGAGCGCTGCTACTCGCAGCTCAGAAGGACCGTGGAGCTAGCGGCGAGTTCGGAGAGCTCTTCGCTGCACTGCGCCGCTCGCAAGCGGCTTCGTTCTTCGCCTTCTGCCGTCCGGCGAGAGCTGAACTCCGGCGGTCAGTTGCAGCTCTGCCCAACAGCGTGTTCTCAGTTCTGCGGGCAAGCACGCCCTCTTGCCTTGGCCCCGGGAGCAAAGTCCCGAGCGAGCACTCGACTCAGTGCAATGCACCCGGAAGGACGCTCTCGCTCGTCTTTCAAGGAGCGATTCCTAACAGCAGAAGCAGCAGAGGCACAAACTGCATGACGAGAAGGGACAACGTAGAACACGTCTCTGTCCTGGCACATTTTCGTGTGCGATACTTCCCTCCGGGTCTTCGGGCCTTGCGAAGCTCCGTGTACTGCGAGCGCTGCTACTCGCAGCTCAGAAGGACCGTGGAGCTAGCGGCGAGTTCGGAGAGCTCTTCGCTGCACTGCGCCGCTCGCAAGCGGCTTCGTTCTTCGCCTTCTGCCGTCCGGCGAGAGCTGAACTCCGGCGGTCAGTTGCAGCTCTGCCCAACAGCGTGTTCTCAGTTCTGCGGGCAAGCACGCCCTCTTGCCTTGGCCCCGGGAGCAAAGTCCCGAGCGAGCACTCGACTCAGTGCAATGCACCCGGAAGGACGCTCTCGCTCGTCTTTCAAGGAGCGATTCCTAACAGCACAAGCAGCAGAGGCACAAACTGCATGACGAGAAGGGACAACGTAGAACACGTCTCTGTCCTGGCACATTTTCGTGTGCGATACTTCCCTCCGGGTCTTCGGGCCTTGCGACGCTCCGTGTACTGCGAGCGCTGCTACTCGCAGCTGAGAAGGACCGTGGAGCTAGCGGCGAATTCGGAGAGCTCTTCGCTGCACTGCGCCGCTCGCAAGCGGCTTCGTTCTTCGCCTTCTGCCGTCCGGCGAGAGCTGAACTCCGGCGGTCAGTTGCAGCTCTGCCCAACAGCGTGTTCTCAGTTCTGCGGGCAAGCACGCCCTCTTGCCTTGGCCCCGAGAGCAAAGTCCCGAGCGAGCACTCGACTCAGTGCAATGCACCCGGAAGGACGCTCTCGCTCGTCTTTCAAGGAGCGATTCCTAACAGCACAAGCAGCAGAGGCACAAACTGCATGACGAGAAGGGACAACGTAGAACACGTCTCTGTCCTGGCACATTTTCGTGTGCGAAACTTCCCTCCGGGTCTTCGGGCCTTGCGAAGCTCCGTGTACTGCGAGCGCTGCTACTCGCAGCTGAGAAGGACCGTGGAGCTAGCGGCGAATTCGGAGAGCTCTTCGCTGCACTGCGCCGCTCGCAAGCGGCTTCGTTCTTCGCCTTCTGCCGTCCGGCGAGAGCTGAACTCCGGCGGTCAGTTGCAGCTCTGCCCAACAGCGTGTTCTCAGTTCTGCGGGCAAGCACGCCCTCTTGCCTTGGCCCCGGGAGCAAAGTCCCGAGCGAGCACTCGACTCAGTGCAATGCACCCGGAAGGACGCTCTCGCTCGTCTTTCAAGGAGCGATTCCTAACAGCACAAGCAGCAGAGGCACAAACTGCATGACGAGAAGGGACAACGTAGAACACGTCTCTGTCCTGGCACATTTTCGTGTGCGAAACTTCCCTCCGGGTCTTCGGGCCTTGCGAAGCTCCGTGTACTGCGAGCGCTGCTACTCGCAGCTGAGAAGGACCGTGGAGCTAGCGGCGAATTCGGAGAGCTCTTCGCTGCACTGCGCCGCTCGCAAGCGGCTTCGTTCTTCGCCTTCTGCCGTCCGGCGAGAGCTGAACTCCGGCGGTCAGTTGCAGCTCTGCCCAACAGCGTGTTCTCAGTTCTGCGGGCAAGCACGCCCTCTTGCCTTGGCCCCGGGAGCAAAGTCCCGAGCGAGCACTCGACTCAGTGCAATGCACCCGGAAGGACGCTCTCGCTCGTCTTTCAAGGAGCGATTCCTAACAGCACAAGCAGCAGAGGCACAAACTGCATGACGAGAAGGGACAACGTAGAACACGTCTCTGTCCTGGCACATTTTCGTGTGCGATACTTCCCTCCGGGTCTTCGGGCCTTGCGAAGCTCCGTGTACTGCGAGCGCTGCTACTCGCAGCTGAGAAGGACCGTGGAGCTAGCGGCGAATTCGGAGAGCTCTTCGCTGCACTGCGCCGCTCGCAAGCGGCTTCGTTCTTCGCCTTCTGCCGTCCGGCGAGAGCTGAACTCCGGCGGTCAGTTGCAGCTCTGCCCAACAGCGTGTTCTCAGTTCTGCGGGCAAGCACGCCCTCTTGCCTTGGCCCCGGGAGCAAAGTCCCGAGCGAGCACTCGACTCAGTGCAATGCACCCGGAAGGACGCTCTCGCTCGTCTTTCAAGGAGCGATTCCTAACAGCACAAGCAGCAGAGGCACAAACTGCATGACGAGAAGGGACAACGTAGAACACGTCTCTGTCCTGGCACATTTTCGTGTGCGAAACTTCCCTCCGGGTCTTCGGGCCTTGCGAAGCTCCGTGTACTGCGAGCGCTGCTACTCGCAGCTGAGAAGGACCGTGGAGCTAGCGGCGAATTCGGAGAGCTCTTCGCTGCACTGCGCCGCTCGCAAGCGGCTTCGTTCTTCGCCTTCTGCCGTCCGGCGAGAGCTGAACTCCGGCGGTCAGTTGCAGCTCTGCCCAACAGCGTGTTCTCAGTTCTGCGGGCAAGCACGCCCTCTTGCCTTGGCCCCGGGAGCAAAGTCCCGAGCGAGCACTCGACTCAGTGCAATGCACCCGGAAGGACGCTCTCGCTCGTCTTTCAAGGAGCGATTCCTAACAGCACAAGCAGCAGAGGCACAAACTGCATGACGAGAAGGGACAACGTAGAACACGTCTCTGTCCTGGCACATTTTCGTGTGCGATACTTCCCTCCGGGTCTTCGGGCCTTGCGAAGCTCCGTGTACTGCGAGCGCTGCTACTCGCAGCTGAGAAGGACCGTGGAGCTAGCGGCGAATTCGGAGAGCTCTTCGCTGCACTGCGCCGCTCGCAAGCGGCTTCGTTCTTCGCCTTCTGCCGTCCGGCGAGAGCTGAACTCCGGCGGTCAGTTGCAGCTCTGCCCAACAGCGTGTTCTCAGTTCTGCGGGCAAGCACGCCCTCTTGCCTTGGCCCCGGGAGCAAAGTCCCGAGCGAGCACTCGACTCAGTGCAATGCACCCGGAAGGACGCTCTCGCTCGTCTTTCAAGGAGCGATTCCTAACAGCACAAGCAGCAGAGGCACAAACTGCATGACGAGAAGGGACAACGTAGAACACGTCTCTGTCCTGGCACATTTTCGTGTGCGATACTTCCCTCCGGGTCTTCGGGCCTTGCGAAGCCCCGTGTACTGCGAGCGCTGCTACTCGCAGCTGAGAAGGACCGTGGAGCTAGCGGCGAATTCGGAGAGCTCTTCGCTGCACTGCGCCGCTCGCAAGCGGCTTCGTTCTTCGCCTTCTGCCGTCCGGCGAGAGCTGAACTCCGGCGGTCAGTTGCAGCTCTGCCCAACAGCGTGTTCTCAGTTCTGCGGGCAAGCACGCCCTCTTGCCTTGGCCCCGAGAGCAAAGTCCCGAGCGAGCACTCGACTCAGTGCAATGCACCCGGAAGGACGCTCTCGCTCGTCTTTCAAGGAGCGATTCCTAACAGCAGAAGCAGCAGAGGCACAAACTGCATGACGAGAAGGGACAACGTAGAACACGTCTCTGTCCTGGCACATTTTCGTGTGCGATACTTCCCTCCGGGTCTTCGGGCCTTGCGAAGCTCCGTGTACTGCGAGCGCTGCTACTCGCAGCTGAGAAGGACCGTGGAGCAAGCGGCGAGTTCGGAGAGCTCTTCGCTGCACTGCGCCGCTCGCAAGCGGCTTCGTTCTTCGCCTTCTGCCGTCCGGCGAGAGCTGAACTCCGGCGGTCAGTTGCAGCTCTGCCCAACAGCGTGTTCTCAGTTCTGCGGGCAAGCACGCCCTCTTGCCTTGGCCCCGGGAGCAAAGTCCCGAGCGAGCACTCGACTCAGTGCAATGCACCCGGAAGGACGCTCTCGCTCGTCTTTCAAGGAGCGATTCCTAACAGCACAAGCAGCAGAGGCACAAACTGCATGACGAGAAGGGACAACGTAGAACACGTCTCTGTCCTGGCACATTTTCGTGTGCGATACTTCCCTCCGGGTCTTCGGGCCTTGCGAAGCCCCGTGTACTGCGAGCGCTGCTACTCGCAGCTGAGAAGGACCGTGGAGCTAGCGGCGAATTCGGAGAGCTCTTCGCTGCACTGCGCCGCTCGCAAGCGGCTTCGTTCTTCGCCTTCTGCCGTCCGGCGAGAGCTGAACTCCGGCGGTCAGTTGCAGCTCTGCCCAACAGCGTGTTCTCAGTTCTGCGGGCAAGCACGCCCTCTTGCCTTGGCCCCGGGAGCAAAGTCCCGAGCGAGCACTCGACTCAGTGCAATGCACCCGGAAGGACGCTCTCGCTCGTCTTTCAAGGAGCGATTCCTAACAGCACAAGCAGCAGAGGCACAAACTGCATGACGAGAAGGGACAACGTAGAACACGTCTCTGTCCTGGCACATTTTCGTGTGCGATACTTCCCTCCGGGTCTTCGGGCCTTGCGAAGCTCCGTGTACTGCGAGCGCTGCTACTCGCAGCTGAGAAGGACCGTGGAGCTAGCGGCGAATTCGGAGAGCTCTTCGCTGCACTGCGCCGCTCGCAAGCGGCTTCGTTCTTCGCCTTCTGCCGTCCGGCGACAGCTGAACTCCGGCGGTCAGTTGCAGCTCTGCCCAACAGCGTGTTCTCAGTTCTGCGGGCAAGCACGCCCTCTTGCCTTGGCCCCGGGAGCAAAGTCCCGAGCGAGCACTCGACTCAGTGCAATGCACCCGGAAGGACGCTCTCGCTCGTCTTTCAAGGAGCGATTCCTAACAGCACAAGCAGCAGAGGCACAAACTGCATGACGAGAAGGGACAACGTAGAACACGTCTCTGTCCTGGCACATTTTCGTGTGCGATACTTCCCTCCGGGTCTTCGGGCCTTGCGAAGCCCCGTGTACTGCGAGCGCTGCTACTCGCAGCTGAGAAGGACCGTGGAGCTAGCGGCGAATTCGGAGAGCTCTTCGCTGCACTGCGCCGCTCGCAAGCGGCTTCGTTCTTCGCCTTCTGCCGTCCGGCGACAGCTGAACTCCGGCGGTCAGTTGCAGCTCTGCCCAACAGCGTGTTCTCAGTTCTGCGGGCAAGCACGCCCTCTTGCCTTGGCCCCGGGAGCAAAGTCCCGAGCGAGCACTCGACTCAGTGCAATGCACCCGGAAGGACGCTCTCGCTCGTCTTTCAAGGAGCGATTCCTAACAGCACAAGCAGCAGAGGCACAAACTGCATGACGAGAAGGGACAACGTAGAACACGTCTCTGTCCTGGCACATTTTCGTGTGCGATACTTCCCTCCGGGTCTTCGGGCCTTGCGAAGCTCCGTGTACTGCGAGCGCTGCTACTCGCAGCTGAGAAGGACCGTGGAGCAAGCGGCGAGTTCGGAGAGCTCTTCGCTGCACTGCGCCGCTCGCAAGCGGCTTCGTTCTTCGCCTTCTGCCGTCCGGCGAGAGCTGAACTCCGGCGGTCAGTTGCAGCTCTGCCCAACAGCGTGTTCTCAGTTCTGCGGGCAAGCACGCCCTCTTGCCTTGGCCCCGGGAGCAAAGTCCCGAGCGAGCACTCGACTCAGTGCAATGCACCCGGAAGGACGCTCTCGCTCGTCTTTCAAGGAGCGATTCCTAACAGCAGAAGCAGCAGAGGCACAAACTGCATGACGAGAAGGGACAACGTAGAACACGTCTCTGTCCTGGCACATTTTCGTGTGCGATACTTCCCTCCGGGTCTTCGGGCCTTGCGAAGCTCCGTGTACTGCGAGCGCTGCTACTCGCAGCTCAGAAGGACCGTGGAGCTAGCGGCGAGTTCGGAGAGCTCTTCGCTGCACTGCGCCGCTCGCAAGCGGCTTCGTTCTTCGCCTTCTGCCGTCCGGCGAGAGCTGAACTCCGGCGGTCAGTTGCAGCTCTGCCCAACAGCGTGTTCTCAGTTCTGCGGGCAAGCACGCCCTCTTGCCTTGGCCCCGGGAGCAAAGTCCCGAGCGAGCACTCGACTCAGTGCAATGCACCCGGAAGGACGCTCTCGCTCGTCTTTCAAGGAGCGATTCCTAACAGCAGAAGCAGCAGAGGCACAAACTGCATGACGAGAAGGGACAACGTAGAACACGTCTCTGTCCTGGCACATTTTCGTGTGCGATACTTCCCTCCGGGTCTTCGGGCCTTGCGAAGCTCCGTGTACTGCGAGCGCTGCTACTCGCAGCTCAGAAGGACCGTGGAGCTAGCGGCGAGTTCGGAGAGCTCTTCGCTGCACTGCGCCGCTCGCAAGCGGCTTCGTTCTTCGCCTTCTGCCGTCCGGCGAGAGCTGAACTCCGGCGGTCAGTTGCAGCTCTGCCCAACAGCGTGTTCTCAGTTCTGCGGGCAAGCACGCCCTCTTGCCTTGGCCCCGGGAGCAAAGTCCCGAGCGAGCACTCGACTCAGTGCAATGCACCCGGAAGGACGCTCTCGCTCGTCTTTCAAGGAGCGATTCCTAACAGCACAAGCAGCAGAGGCACAAACTGCATGACGAGAAGGGACAACGTAGAACACGTCTCTGTCCTGGCACATTTTCGTGTGCGATACTTCCCTCCGGGTCTTCGGGCCTTGCGACGCTCCGTGTACTGCGAGCGCTGCTACTCGCAGCTCAGAAGGACCGTGGAGCTAGCGGCGAATTCGGAGAGCTCTTCGCTGCACTGCGCCGCTCGCAAGCGGCTTCGTTCTTCGCCTTCTGCCGTCCGGCGAGAGCTGAACTCCGGCGGTCAGTTGCAGCTCTGCCCAACAGCGTGTTCTCAGTTCTGCGGGCAAGCACGCCCTCTTGCCTTGGCCCCGAGAGCAAAGTCCCGAGCGAGCACTCGACTCAGTGCAATGCACCCGGAAGGACGCTCTCGCTCGTCTTTCAAGGAGCGATTCCTAACAGCACAAGCAGCAGAGGCACAAACTGCATGACGAGAAGGGACAACGTAGAACACGTCTCTGTCCTGGCACATTTTCGTGTGCGAAACTTCCCTCCGGGTCTTCGGGCCTTGCGAAGCTCCGTGTACTGCGAGCGCTGCTACTCGCAGCTGAGAAGGACCGTGGAGCTAGCGGCGAATTCGGAGAGCTCTTCGCTGCACTGCGCCGCTCGCAAGCGGCTTCGTTCTTCGCCTTCTGCCGTCCGGCGAGAGCTGAACTCCGGCGGTCAGTTGCAGCTCTGCCCAACAGCGTGTTCTCAGTTCTGCGGGCAAGCACGCCCTCTTGCCTTGGCCCCGGGAGCAAAGTCCCGAGCGAGCACTCGACTCAGTGCAATGCACCCGGAAGGACGCTCTCGCTCGTCTTTCAAGGAGCGATTCCTAACAGCACAAGCAGCAGAGGCACAAACTGCATGACGAGAAGGGACAACGTAGAACACGTCTCTGTCCTGGCACATTTTCGTGTGCGAAACTTCCCTCCGGGTCTTCGGGCCTTGCGAAGCTCCGTGTACTGCGAGCGCTGCTACTCGCAGCTGAGAAGGACCGTGGAGCTAGCGGCGAATTCGGAGAGCTCTTCGCTGCACTGCGCCGCTCGCAAGCGGCTTCGTTCTTCGCCTTCTGCCGTCCGGCGAGAGCTGAACTCCGGCGGTCAGTTGCAGCTCTGCCCAACAGCGTGTTCTCAGTTCTGCGGGCAAGCACGCCCTCTTGCCTTGGCCCCGGGAGCAAAGTCCCGAGCGAGCACTCGACTCAGTGCAATGCACCCGGAAGGACGCTCTCGCTCGTCTTTCAAGGAGCGATTCCTAACAGCACAAGCAGCAGAGGCACAAACTGCATGACGAGAAGGGACAACGTAGAACACGTCTCTGTCCTGGCACATTTTCGTGTGCGATACTTCCCTCCGGGTCTTCGGGCCTTGCGAAGCTCCGTGTACTGCGAGCGCTGCTACTCGCAGCTGAGAAGGACCGTGGAGCTAGCGGCGAATTCGGAGAGCTCTTCGCTGCACTGCGCCGCTCGCAAGCGGCTTCGTTCTTCGCCTTCTGCCGTCCGGCGAGAGCTGAACTCCGGCGGTCAGTTGCAGCTCTGCCCAACAGCGTGTTCTCAGTTCTGCGGGCAAGCACGCCCTCTTGCCTTGGCCCCGGGAGCAAAGTCCCGAGCGAGCACTCGACTCAGTGCAATGCACCCGGAAGGACGCTCTCGCTCGTCTTTCAAGGAGCGATTCCTAACAGCACAAGCAGCAGAGGCACAAACTGCATGACGAGAAGGGACAACGTAGAACACGTCTCTGTCCTGGCACATTTTCGTGTGCGAAACTTCCCTCCGGGTCTTCGGGCCTTGCGAAGCTCCGTGTACTGCGAGCGCTGCTACTCGCAGCTGAGAAGGACCGTGGAGCTAGCGGCGAATTCGGAGAGCTCTTCGCTGCACTGCGCCGCTCGCAAGCGGCTTCGTTCTTCGCCTTCTGCCGTCCGGCGAGAGCTGAACTCCGGCGGTCAGTTGCAGCTCTGCCCAACAGCGTGTTCTCAGTTCTGCGGGCAAGCACGCCCTCTTGCCTTGGCCCCGGGAGCAAAGTCCCGAGCGAGCACTCGACTCAGTGCAATGCACCCGGAAGGACGCTCTCGCTCGTCTTTCAAGGAGCGATTCCTAACAGCACAAGCAGCAGAGGCACAAACTGCATGACGAGAAGGGACAACGTAGAACACGTCTCTGTCCTGGCACATTTTCGTGTGCGATACTTCCCTCCGGGTCTTCGGGCCTTGCGAAGCTCCGTGTACTGCGAGCGCTGCTACTCGCAGCTGAGAAGGACCGTGGAGCTAGCGGCGAATTCGGAGAGCTCTTCGCTGCACTGCGCCGCTCGCAAGCGGCTTCGTTCTTCGCCTTCTGCCGTCCGGCGACAGCTGAACTCCGGCGGTCAGTTGCAGCTCTGCCCAACAGCGTGTTCTCAGTTCTGCGGGCAAGCACGCCCTCTTGCCTTGGCCCGGAGAGCAAAGTCCCGAGCGAGCACTCGACTCAGTGCAATGCACCCGGAAGGACGCTCTCGCTCGTCTTTCAAGGAGCGATTCCTAACAGCACAAGCAGCAGAGGCACAAACTGCATGACGAGAAGGGACAACGTAGAACACGTCTCTGTCCTGGCACATTTTCGTGTGCGATACTTCCCTCCGGGTCTTCGGGCCTTGCGAAGCCCCGTGTACTGCGAGCGCTGCTACTCGCAGCTGAGAAGGACCGTGGAGCTAGCGGCGAATTCGGAGAGCTCTTCGCTGCACTGCGCCGCTCGCAAGCGGCTTCGTTCTTCGCCTTCTGCCGTCCGGCGAGAGCTGAACTCCGGCGGTCAGTTGCAGCTCTGCCCAACAGCGTGTTCTCAGTTCTGCGGGCAAGCACGCCCTCTTGCCTTGGCCCCGAGAGCAAAGTCCCGAGCGAGCACTCGACTCAGTGCAATGCACCCGGAAGGACGCTCTCGCTCGTCTTTCAAGGAGCGATTCCTAACAGCAGAAGCAGCAGAGGCACAAACTGCATGACGAGAAGGGACAACGTAGAACACGTCTCTGTCCTGGCACATTTTCGTGTGCGATACTTCCCTCCGGGTCTTCGGGCCTTGCGAAGCTCCGTGTACTGCGAGCGCTGCTACTCGCAGCTGAGAAGGACCGTGGAGCAAGCGGCGAGTTCGGAGAGCTCTTCGCTGCACTGCGCCGCTCGCAAGCGGCTTCGTTCTTCGCCTTCTGCCGTCCGGCGAGAGCTGAACTCCGGCGGTCAGTTGCAGCTCTGCCCAACAGCGTGTTCTCAGTTCTGCGGGCAAGCACGCCCTCTTGCCTTGGCCCCGGGAGCAAAGTCCCGAGCGAGCACTCGACTCAGTGCAATGCACCCGGAAGGACGCTCTCGCTCGTCTTTCAAGGAGCGATTCCTAACAGCACAAGCAGCAGAGGCACAAACTGCATGACGAGAAGGGACAACGTAGAACACGTCTCTGTCCTGGCACATTTTCGTGTGCGATACTTCCCTCCGGGTCTTCGGGCCTTGCGAAGCCCCGTGTACTGCGAGCGCTGCTACTCGCAGCTGAGAAGGACCGTGGAGCTAGCGGCGAATTCGGAGAGCTCTTCGCTGCACTGCGCCGCTCGCAAGCGGCTTCGTTCTTCGCCTTCTGCCGTCCGGCGAGAGCTGAACTCCGGCGGTCAGTTGCAGCTCTGCCCAACAGCGTGTTCTCAGTTCTGCGGGCAAGCACGCCCTCTTGCCTTGGCCCCGGGAGCAAAGTCCCGAGCGAGCACTCGACTCAGTGCAATGCACCCGGAAGGACGCTCTCGCTCGTCTTTCAAGGAGCGATTCCTAACAGCACAAGCAGCAGAGGCACAAACTGCATGACGAGAAGGGACAACGTAGAACACGTCTCTGTCCTGGCACATTTTCGTGTGCGATACTTCCCTCCGGGTCTTCGGGCCTTGCGAAGCCCCGTGTACTGCGAGCGCTGCTACTCGCAGCTGAGAAGGACCGTGGAGCTAGCGGCGAATTCGGAGAGCTCTTCGCTGCACTGCGCCGCTCTCAAGCGGCTTCGTTCTTCGCCTTCTGCCGTCCGGCGAGAGCTGAACTCCGGCGGTCAGTTGCAGCTCTGCCCAACAGCGTGTTCTCAGTTCTGCGGGCAAGCACGCCCTCTTGCCTTGGCCCCGGGAGCAAAGTCCCGAGCGAGCACTCGACTCAGTGCAATGCACCCGGAAGGACGCTCTCGCTCGTCTTTCAAGGAGCGATTCCTAACAGCAGAAGCAGCAGAGGCACAAACTGCATGACGAGAAGGGACAACGTAGAACACGTCTCTGTCCTGGCACATTTTCGTGTGCGATACTTCCCTCCGGGTCTTCGGGCCTTGCGAAGCTCCGTGTACTGCGAGCGCTGCTACTCGCAGCTGAGAAGGACCGTGGAGCAAGCGGCGAGTTCGGAGAGCTCTTCGCTGCACTGCGCCGCTCGCAAGCGGCTTCGTTCTTCGCCTTCTGCCGTCCGGCGAGAGCTGAACTCCGGCGGTCAGTTGCAGCTCTGCCCAACAGCGTGTTCTCAGTTCTGCGGGCAAGCACGCCCTCTTGCCTTGGCCCCGGGAGCAAAGTCCCGAGCGAGCACTCGACTCAGTGCAATGCACCCGGAAGGACGCTCTCGCTCGTCTTTCAAGGAGCGATTCCTAACAGCAGAAGCAGCAGAGGCACAAACTGCATGACGAGAAGGGACAACGTAGAACACGTCTCTGTCCTGGCACATTTTCGTGTGCGATACTTCCCTCCGGGTCTTCGGGCCTTGCGAAGCTCCGTGTACTGCGAGCGCTGCTACTCGCAGCTGAGAAGGACCGTGGAGCAAGCGGCGAGTTCGGAGAGCTCTTCGCTGCACTGCGCCGCTCGCAAGCGGCTTCGTTCTTCGCCTTCTGCCGTCCGGCGACAGCTGAACTCCGGCGGTCAGTTGCAGCTCTGCCCAACAGCGTGTTCTCAGTTCTGCGGGCAAGCACGCCCTCTTGCCTTGGCCCCGGGAGCAAAGTCCCGAGCGAGCACTCGACTCAGTGCAATGCACCCGGAAGGACGCTCTCGCTCGTCTTTCAAGGAGCGATTCCTAACAGCACAAGCAGCAGAGGCACAAACTGCATGACGAGAAGGGACAACGTAGAACACGTCTCTGTCCTGGCACATTTTCGTGTGCGATACTTCCCTCCGGGTCTTCGGGCCTTGCGAAGCTCCGTGTACTGCGAGCGCTGCTACTCGCAGCTGAGAAGGACCGTGGAGCTAGCGGCGAATTCGGAGAGCTCTTCGCTGCACTGCGCCGCTCGCAAGCGGCTTCGTTCTTCGCCTTCTGCCGTCCGGCGAGAGCTGAACTCCGGCGGTCAGTTGCAGCTCTGCCCAACAGCGTGTTCTCAGTTCTGCGGGCAAGCACGCCCTCTTGCCTTGGCCCCGAGAGCAAAGTCCCGAGCGAGCACTCGACTCAGTGCAATGCACCCGGAAGGACGCTCTCGCTCGTCTTTCAAGGAGCGATTCCTAACAGCACAAGCAGCAGAGGCACAAACTGCATGACGAGAAGGGACAACGTAGAACACGTCTCTGTCCTGGCACATTTTCGTGTGCGATACTTCCCTCCGGGTCTTCGGGCCTTGCGAAGCTCCGTGTACTGCGAGCGCTGCTACTCGCAGCTGAGAAGGACCGTGGAGCTAGCGGCGAATTCGGAGAGCTCTTCGCTGCACTGCGCCGCTCGCAAGCGGCTTCGTTCTTCGCCTTCTGCCGTCCGGCGAGAGCTGAACTCCGGCGGTCAGTTGCAGCTCTGCCCAACAGCGTGTTCTCAGTTCTGCGGGCAAGCACGCCCTCTTGCCTTGGCCCCGGGAGCAAAGTCCCGAGCGAGCACTCGACTCAGTGCAATGCACCCGGAAGGACGCTCTCGCTCGTCTTTCAAGGAGCGATTCCTAACAGCACAAGCAGCAGAGGCACAAACTGCATGACGAGAAGGGACAACGTAGAACACGTCTCTGTCCTGGCACATTTTCGTGTGCGAAACTTCCCTCCGGGTCTTCGGGCCTTGCGAAGCTCCGTGTACTGCGAGCGCTGCTACTCGCAGCTGAGAAGGACCGTGGAGCTAGCGGCGAATTCGGAGAGCTCTTCGCTGCACTGCGCCGCTCGCAAGCGGCTTCGTTCTTCGCCTTCTGCCGTCCGGCGAGAGCTGAACTCCGGCGGTCAGTTGCAGCTCTGCCCAACAGCGTGTTCTCAGTTCTGCGGGCAAGCACGCCCTCTTGCCTTGGCCCCGGGAGCAAAGTCCCGAGCGAGCACTCGA
>NW_028276752.1:0-58980 GCF_052056855.1 Sturnus vulgaris | reverse complement strand
TAGAACACGTCTCTGTCCTGGCACATTTTCGTGTGCCATACTTCCCTCCGGGTCTTCGGGCCTTGCGAAGCTCCGTGTACTGCGAGCGCTGCTACTCGCAAGCTGAGAAGGACCGTGGAGCTAGCGGCGAATTCGGAGAGCTCTTCGCTGCACTGCGCCGCTCGCAAGCGGCTTCGTTCTTCGCCTTCTGCCGTCCGGCGAGAGCTGAACTCCGGCGGTCAGTTGCAGCTCTGCCCAACAGCGTGTTCTCAGTTCTGCGGGCAAGCCACGCCCTCTTGCCTTGGCCCCGAGAGCAAAGTCCCGAGCGAGCACTCGACTCAGTGCAATGCACCCGGAAGGACGCTCTCGCTCGTCTTCAAGGAGCGATTCCTAACAGCACAAGCAGCAGAGGCACAAACTGCATGACGAGAA
Organism: Sturnus vulgaris; assembly: GCF_052056855.1. Classification (NCBI taxonomy): domain Eukaryota; kingdom Metazoa; phylum Chordata; class Aves; order Passeriformes; family Sturnidae; genus Sturnus; species Sturnus vulgaris. The sequence goes on along the minus strand of NW_028276752.1, from coordinate 58,569 downwards.
GGGACACATCGTAGAACACGTCTCTGTCCTGGCACATTTCCGTGTGCCATACTTCCCTCCGGGTCTTCGGGCCTTGCGAAGCCCGTGTACTGCGAGCGCTGCTACTCGCAGCTGAGAAGGACCGTGGAGCTAGCGGCGAATTCGGAGAGCTCTTCGCTGCACTGCGCCGCTCGCAAGCGGCTTCGTTCTTCGCCTTCTGCCGTCCGGCGAGAGCTGAACTCCGGCGGTCAGTTGCAGCTCTGCCCAACAGCGTGTTCTCAGTTCTGCGGGCAAGCACGCCCTCTTGCCTTGGCCCCGAGAGCAAAGTCCCGAGCGAGCACTCGACTCAGTGCAATGCACCCGGAAGGACGCTCTCGCTCGTCTTTCAAGGAGCGATTCCTAACAGCAGAAGCAGCAGAGGCACAAACTGCATGACGAGAAGGGACAACGTAGAACACGTCTCTGTCCTGGCACATTTCCGTGTGCCATACTTCCCTCCGGGTCTTCGGGCCTTGCGAAGCCCCGTGTACTGCGAGCGCTGCTACTCGCAGCTGAGAAGGACCGTGGAGCTAGCGGCGAATTCGGAGAGCTCTTCGCTGCACTGCGCCGCTCGCAAGCGGCTTCGTTCTTCGCCTTCTGCCGTCCGGCGAGAGCTGAACTCCGGCGGTCAGTTGCAGCTCTGCCCAACAGCGTGTTCTCAGTTCTGCGGGCAAGGCACGCCCTCTTGCCTTGGCCCCGAGAGCAAAGTCCCGAGCGAGCACTCGACTCAGTGCAATGCACCCGGAAGGACGCTCTCGCTCGTCTTTCAAGGAGCGATTCCTAACAGCACAAGCAGCAGAGGCACAAACTGCATGACGAGAAGGGACAACGTAGAACACGTCTCTGTCCTGGCACATTTCCGTGTGCCATACTTCCCTCCGGGTCTTCGGGCCTTGCGAAGCTCCGTGTACTGCGAGCGCTGCTACTCGCAGCTGAGAAGGACCGTGGAGCTAGCGGCGAATTCGGAGAGCTCTTCGCTGCACTGCGCCGCTCGCAAGCGGCTTCGTTCTTCGCCTTCTGCCGTCCGGCGAGAGCTGAACTCCGGCGGTCAGTTGCAGCTCTGCCCAACAGCGTGTTCTCAGTTCTGCGGGCAAGCACGCCCTCTTGCCTTGGCCCCGAGAGCAAAGTCCCGAGCGAGCACTCGACTCAGTGCAATGCACCCGGAAGGACGCTCTCGCTCGTCTTTCAAGGAGCGATTCCTAACAGCACAAGCAGCAGAGGCACAAACTGCATGACGAGAAGGGACAACGTAGAACACGTCTCTGTCCTGGCACATTTCCGTGTGCCATACTTCCCTCCGGGTCTTCGGGCCTTGCGAAGCTCCGTGTACTGCGAGCGCTGCTACTCGCAGCTGAGAAGGACCGTGGAGCTAGCGGCGAATTCGGAGAGCTCTTCGCTGCACTGCGCCGCTCGCAAGCGGCTTCGTTCTTCGCCTTCTGCCGTCCGGCGAGAGCTGAACTCCGGCGGTCAGTTGCAGCTCTGCCCAACAGCGTGTTCTCAGTTCTGCGGGCAAGCACGCCCTCTTGCCTTGGCCCCGAGAGCAAAGTCCCGAGCGAGCACTCGACTCAGTGCAATGCACCCGGAAGGACGCTCTCGCTCGTCTTTCAAGGAGCGATTCCTAACAGCACAAGCAGCAGAGGCACAAACTGCATGACGAGAAGGGACAACGTAGAACACGTCTCTGTCCTGGCACATTTCCGTGTGCCATACTTCCCTCCGGGTCTTCGGGCCTTGCGAAGCTCCGTGTACTGCGAGCGCTGCTACTCGCAGCTGAGAAGGACCGTGGAGCTAGCGGCGAATTCGGAGAGCTCTTCGCTGCACTGCGCCGCTCGCAAGCGGCTTCGTTCTTCGCCTTCTGCCGTCCGGCGACAGCTGAACTCCGGCGGTCAGTTGCAGCTCTGCCCAACAGCGTGTTCTCAGTTCTGCGGGCAAGCACGCCCTCTTGCCTTGGCCCCGAGAGCAAAGTCCCGAGCGAGCACTCGACTCAGTGCAATGCACCCGGAAGGACGCTCTCGCTCGTCTTTCAAGGAGCGATTCCTAACAGCACAAGCAGCAGAGGCACAAACTGCATGACGAGAAGGGACAACGTAGAACACGTCTCTGTCCTGGCACATTTCCGTGTGCCATACTTCCCTCCGGGTCTTCGGGCCTTGCGAAGCCCCGTGTACTGCGAGCGCTGCTACTCGCAGCTGAGAAGGACCGTGGAGCTAGCGGCGAATTCGGAGAGCTCTTCGCTGCACTGCGCCGCTCGCAAGCGGCTTCGTTCTTCGCCTTCTGCCGTCCGGCGACAGCTGAACTCCGGCGGTCAGTTGCAGCTCTGCCCAACAGCGTGTTCTCAGTTCTGCGGGCAAGCACGCCCTCTTGCCTTGGCCCCGAGAGCAAAGTCCCGAGCGAGCACTCGACTCAGTGCAATGCACCCGGAAGGACGCTCTCGCTCGTCTTTCAAGGAGCGATTCCTAACAGCACAAGCAGCAGAGGCACAAACTGCATGACGAGAAGGGACAACGTAGAACACGTCTCTGTCCTGGCACATTTCCGTGTGCCATACTTCCCTCCGGGTCTTCGGGCCTTGCGAAGCTCCGTGTACTGCGAGCGCTGCTACTCGCAGCTGAGAAGGACCGTGGAGCTAGCGGCGAATTCGGAGAGCTCTTCGCTGCACTGCGCCGCTCGCAAGCGGCTTCGTTCTTCGCCTTCTGCCGTCCGGCGACAGCTGAACTCCGGCGGTCAGTTGCAGCTCTGCCCAACAGCGTGTTCTCAGTTCTGCGGGCAAGCACGCCCTCTTGCCTTGGCCCCGAGAGCAAAGTCCCGAGCGAGCACTCGACTCAGTGCAATGCACCCGGAAGGACGCTCTCGCTCGTCTTTCAAGGAGCGATTCCTAACAGCACAAGCAGCAGAGGCACAAACTGCATGACGAGAAGGGACAACGTAGAAACACGTCTCTGTCCTGGCACATTTCCGTGTGCCATACTTCCCTCCGGGTCTTCGGGCCTTGCGAAGCTCCGTGTACTGCGAGCGCTGCTACTCGCAGCTGAGAAGGGACCGTGGAGCTAGCGGCGAATTCGGAGAGCTCTTCGCTGCACTGCGCCGCTCGCAAGCGGCTTCGTTCTTCGCCTTCTGCCGTCCGGCGACAGCTGAACTCCGGCGGTCAGTTGCAGCTCTGCCCAACAGCGTGTTCTCAGTTCTGCGGGCAAGCACGCCCTCTTGCCTTGGCCCCGAGAGCAAAGTCCCGAGCGAGCACTCGACTCAGTGCAATGCACCCGGAAGGACGCTCTCGCTCGTCTTTCAAGGAGCGATTCCTAACAGCACAAGCAGCAGAGGCACAAACTGCATGACGAGAAGGGACAACGTAGAACACGTCTCTGTCCTGGCACATTTCCGTGTGCCATACTTCCCTCCGGGTCTTCGGGCCTTGCGAAGCTCCGTGTACTGCGAGCGCTGCTACTCGCAGCTGAGAAGGACCGTGGAGCTAGCGGCGAATTCGGAGAGCTCTTCGCTGCACTGCGCCGCTCGCAAGCGGCTTCGTTCTTCGCCTTCTGCCGTCCGGCGACAGCTGAACTCCGGCGGTCAGTTGCAGCTCTGCCCAACAGCGTGTTCTCAGTTCTGCGGGCAAGCACGCCCTCTTGCCTTGGCCCCGAGAGCAAAGTCCCCGAGCGAGCACTCGACTCAGTGCAATGCACCCGGAAGGACGCTCTCGCTCGTCTTTCAAGGAGCGATTCCTAACAGCACAAGCAGCAGAGGCACAAACTGCAATGACGAGAAGGGACAACGTAGAACACGTCTCTGTCCTGGCACATTTCCGTGTGCCATACTTCCCTCCGGGTCTTCGGGCCTTGCGAAGCCCCGTGTACTGCGAGCGCTGCTACTCGCAGCTGAGAAGGACCGTGGAGCTAGCGGCGAATTCGGAGAGCTCTTCGCTGCACTGCGCCGCTCGCAAGCGGCTTCGTTCTACGCCTTCTGCCGTCCGGCGACAGCTGAACTCCGGCGGTCAGTTGCAGCTCTGCCCAACAGCGTGTTCTCAGTTCTGCGGGCAAGCACGCCCTCTTGCCTTGGCCCCGGGAGCAAAGTCCCGAGCGAGCACTCGACTCAGTGCAATGCACCCGGAAGGACGCTCTCGCTCGTCTTTCAAGGAGCGATTCCTAACAGCACAAGCAGCAGAGGCACAAACTGCATGACGAGAAGGGACAACGTAGAACACGTCTCTGTCCTGGCACATTTCCGTGTGCCATACTTCCCTCCGGGTCCTTCGGGCCTTGCGAAGCCCCGTGTACTGCGAGCGCTGCTACTCGCAGCTGAGAAGGACCGTGGAGCTAGCGGCGAATTCGGAGAGCTCTTCGCTGCACTGCGCCGCTCGCAAGCGGCTTCGTTCTTCGCCTTCTGCCGTCCGGCGAGAGCTGAACTCCGGCGGTCAGTTGCAGCTCTGCCCAACAGCGTGTTCTCAGTTCTGCGGGCAAGCACGCCCTCTTGCCTTGGCCCCGGAGAGCAAAGTCCCGAGCGAGCACTCGACTCAGTGCAATGCACCCGGAAGGACGCTCTCGCTCGTCTTTCAAGGAGCGATTCCTAACAGCACAAGCAGCAGAGGCACAAACTGCATGACGAGAAGGGACAACGTAGAACACGTCTCTGTCCTGGCACATTTCCGTGTGCCATACTTCCCTCCGGGTCTTCGGGCCTTGCGAAGCTCCGTGTACTGCGAGCGCTGCTACTCGCAGCTGAGAAGGACCGTGGAGCTAGCGGCGAATTCGGAGAGCTCTTCGCTGCACTGCGCCGCTCGCAAGCGGCTTCGTTCTTCGCCTTCTGCCGTCCGGCGACAGCTGAACTCCGGCGGTCAGTTGCAGCTCTGCCCAACAGCGTGTTCTCAGTTCTGCGGGCAAGCACGCCCTCTTGCCTTGGCCCCGGGAGCAAAGTCCCGAGCGAGCACTCGACTCAGTGCAATGCACCCGGAAGGACGCTCTCGCTCGTCTTTCAAGGAGCGATTCCTAACAGCACAAGCAGCAGAGGCACAAACTGCATGACGAGAAGGGACAACGTAGAACACGTCTCTGTCCTGGCACATTTCCGTGTGCCATACTTCCCTCCGGGTCTTCGGGCCTTGCGAAGCTCCGTGTACTGCGAGCGCTGCTACTCGCAGCTGAGAAGGACCGTGGAGCTAGCGGCGAATTCGGAGAGCTCTTCGCTGCACTGCGCCGCTCGCAAGCGGCTTCGTTCTTCGCCTTCTGCCGTCCGGCGAGAGCTGAACTCCGGCGGTCAGTTGCAGCTCTGCCCAACAGCGTGTTCTCAGTTCTGCGGGCAAGCACGCCCTCTTGCCTTGGCCCCCGAGAGCAAAGTCCCGAGCGAGCACTCGACTCAGTGCAATGCACCCGGAAGGACGCTCTCGCTCGTCTTTCAAGGAGCGATTCCTAACAGCACAAGCAGCAGAGGCACAAACTGCATGACGAGAAGGGACAACGTAGAACACGTCTCTGTCCTGGCACATTTCCGTGTGCCATACTTCCCTCCGGGTCTTCGGGCCTTGCGAAGCCCCGTGTACTGCGAGCGCTGCTACTCGCAGCTCAGAAGGACCGTGGAGCTAGCGGCGAATTCGGAGAGCTCTTCGCTGCACTGCGCCGCTCGCAAGCGGCTTCGTTCTTCGCCTTCTGCCGTCCGGCGACAGCTGAACTCCGGCGGTCAGTTGCAGCTCTGCCCAACAGCGTGTTCTCAGTTCTGCGGGCAAGCACGCCCTCTTGCCTTGGCCCCGAGAGCAAAGTCCCGAGCGAGCACTCGACTCAGTGCAATGCACCCGGAAGGACGCTCTCGCTCGTCTTTCAAGGAGCGATTCCTAACAGCACAAGCAGCAGAGGCACAAACTGCATGACGAGAAGGGACAACGTAGAACACGTCTCTGTCCTGGCACATTTCCGTGTGCCATACTTCCCTCCGGGGTCTTCGGGCCTTGCGAAGCCCCGTGTACTGCGAGCGCTGCTACTCGCAGCTGAGAAGGACCGTGGAGCTAGCGGCGAATTCGGAGAGCTCTTCGCTGCACTGCGCCGCTCGCAAGCGGCTTCGTTCTTCGCCTTCTGCCGTCCGGCGACAGCTGAACTCCGGCGGTCAGTTGCAGCTCTGCCCAACAGCGTGTTCTCAGTTCTGCGGGCAAGCACGCCCTCTTGCCTTGGCCCCGAGAGCAAAGTCCCGAGCGAGCACTCGACTCAGTGCAATGCACCCGGAAGGACGCTCTCGCTCGTCTTTCAAGGAGCGATTCCTAACAGCACAAGCAGCAGAGGCACAAACTGCATGACGAGAAGGGACAACGTAGAACACGTCTCTGTCCTGGCACATTTCCGTGTGCCATACTTCCCTCCGGGTCTTCGGGCCTTGCGAAGCCCCGTGTACTGCGAGCGCTGCTACTCGCAGCTCAGAAGGACCGTGGAGCTAGCGGCGAATTCGGAGAGCTCTTCGCTGCACTGCGCCGCTCGCAAGCGGCTTCGTTCTTCGCCTTCTGCCGTCCGGCGACAGCTGAACTCCGGCGGTCAGTTGCAGCTCTGCCCAACAGCGTGTTCTCAGTTCTGCGGGCAAGCACGCCCTCTTGCCTTGGCCCCGAGAGCAAAGTCCCGAGCGAGCACTCGACTCAGTGCAATGCACCCGGAAGGACGCTCTCGCTCGTCTTTCAAGGAGCGATTCCTAACAGCACAAGCAGCAGAGGCACAAACTGCATGACGAGAAGGGACAACGTAGAACACGTCTCTGTCCTGGCACATTTCCGTGTGCCATACTTCCCTCCGGGTCTTCGGGCCTTGCGAAGCCCCGTGTACTGCGAGCGCTGCTACTCGCAGCTCAGAAGGACCGTGGAGCTAGCGGCGAATTCGGAGAGCTCTTCGCTGCACTGCGCCGCTCGCAAGCGGCTTCGTTCTACGCCTTCTGCCGTCCGGCGACAGCTGAACTCCGGCGGTCAGTTGCAGCTCTGCCCAACAGCGTGTTCTCAGTTCTGCGGGCAAGCACGCCCTCTTGCCTTGGCCCCGGGAGCAAAGTCCCGAGCGAGCACTCGACTCAGTGCAATGCACCCGGAAGGACGCTCTCGCTCGTCTTTCAAGGAGCGATTCCTAACAGCACAAGCAGCAGAGGCACAAACTGCATGACGAGAAGGGACAACGTAGAACACGTCTCTGTCCTGGCACATTTCCGTGTGCCATACTTCCCTCCGGGTCTTCGGGCCTTGCGAAGCCCCGTGTACTGCGAGCGCTGCTACTCGCAGCTGAGAAGGACCGTGGAGCTAGCGGCGAATTCGGAGAGCTCTTCGCTGCACTGCGCCGCTCGCAAGCGGCTTCGTTCTACGCCTTCTGCCGTCCGGCGACAGCTGAACTCCGGCGGTCAGTTGCAGCTCTGCCCAACAGCGTGTTCTCAGTTCTGCGGGCAAGCACGCCCTCTTGCCTTGGCCCCGGGAGCAAAGTCCCGAGCGAGCACTCGACTCAGTGCAATGCACCCGGAAGGACGCTCTCGCTCGTCTTTCAAGGAGCGATTCCTAACAGCACAAGCAGCAGAGGCACAAACTGCATGACGAGAAGGGACAACGTAGAACACGTCTCTGTCCTGGCACATTTCCGTGTGCCATACTTCCCTCCGGGTCTTCGGGCCTTGCGAAGCCCCGTGTACTGCGAGCGCTGCTACTCGCAGCTGAGAAGGACCGTGGAGCTAGCGGCGAATTCGGAGAGCTCTTCGCTGCACTGCGCCGCTCGCAAGCGGCTTCGTTCTACGCCTTCTGCCGTCCGGCGACAGCTGAACTCCGGCGGTCAGTTGCAGCTCTGCCCAACAGCGTGTTCTCAGTTCTGCGGGCAAGCACGCCCTCTTGCCTTGGCCCCGAGAGCAAAGTCCCGAGCGAGCACTCGACTCAGTGCAATGCACCCGGAAGGACGCTCTCGCTCGTCTTTCAAGGAGCGATTCCTAACAGCACAAGCAGCAGAGGCACAAACTGCATGACGAGAAGGGACAACGTAGAACACGTCTCTGTCCTGGCACATTTCCGTGTGCCATACTTCCCTCCGGGTCTTCGGGCCTTGCGAAGCCCCGTGTACTGCGAGCGCTGCTACTCGCAGCTCAGAAGGACCGTGGAGCTAGCGGCGAATTCGGAGAGCTCTTCGCTGCACTGCGCCGCTCGCAAGCGGCTTCGTTCTTCGCCTTCTGCCGTCCGGCGAGAGCTGAACTCCGGCGGTCAGTTGCCGCTCTGCCCAACAGCGTGTTCTCAGTTCTGCGGGCAAGCACGCCCTCTTGCCTTGGCCCCGAGAGCAAAGTCCCCGAGCGAGCACTCGACTCAGTGCAATGCACCCGGAAGGACGCTCTCGCTCGTCTTTCAAGGGAGCGATTCCTAACAGCACAAGCAGCAGAGGCACAAACTGCATGACGAGAAGGGACAACGTAGAACACGTCTCTGTCCTGGCACATTTTCGTGTGCGATACTTCCCTCCGGGTCTTCGGGCCTTGCGAAGCCCCGTGTACTGCGAGCGCTGCTACTCGCAGCTGAGAAGGACCGTGGAGCTAGCGGCGAATTCGGAGAGCTCTTCGCTGCACTGCGCCGCTCGCAAGCGGCTTCGTCCTTCGCCTTCTGCCGTCCGGCGACAGCTGAACTCCGGCGGTCAGTTGCAGCTCTGCCCAACAGCGTGTTCTCAGTTCTGCGGGCAAGCACGCCCTCTTGCCTTGGCCCCGAGAGCAAAGTCCCGAGCGAGCACTCGACTCAGTGCAATGCACCCGGAAGGACGCTCTCGCTCGTCTTTCAAGGAGCGATTCCTAACAGCACAAGGCAGCAGAGGCACAAACTGCATGACGAGAAGGGACAACGTAGAACACGTCTCTGTCCTGGCACATTTCCGTGTGCCATACTTCCCTCCGGGTCTTCGGGCCTTGCGAAGCCCCGTGTACTGCGAGCGCTGCTACTCGCAGCTGAGAAGGACCGTGGAGCTAGCGGCGAATTCGGAGAGCTCTTCGCTGCACTGCGCCGCTCGCAAGCGGCTTCGTTCTTCGCCTTCTGCCGTCCGGCGAGAGCTGAACTCCGGCGGTCAGTTGCAGCTCTGCCCAACAGCGTGTTCTCAGTTCTGCGGGCAAGCACGCCCTCTTGCCTTGGCCCCGAGAGCAAAGTCCCGAGCGAGCACTCGACTCAGTGCAATGCACCCGGAAGGACGCTCTCGCTCGTCTTTCAAGGAGCGATTCCTAACAGCACAAGCAGCAGAGGCACAAACTGCATGACGAGAAGGGACAACGTAGAACACGTCTCTGTCCTGGCACATTTTCGTGTGCCATACTTCCCTCCGGGTCTTCGGGCCTTGCGAAGCCCCGTGTACTGCGAGCGCTGCTACTCGCAGCTCAGAAGGACCGTGGAGCTAGCGGCGAATTCGGAGAGCTCTTCGCTGCACTGCGCCGCTCGCAAGCGGCTTCGTTCTTCGCCTTCTGCCGTCCGGCGAGAGCTGAACTCCGGCGGTCAGTTGCCGCTCTGCCCAACAGCGTGTTCTCAGTTCTGCGGGCAAGCACGCCCTCTTGCCTTGGCCCCGAGAGCAAAGTCCCGAGCGAGCACTCGACTCAGTGCAATGCACCCGGAAGGACGCTCTCGCTCGTCTTTCAAGGAGCGATTCCTAACAGCACAAGCAGCAGAGGCACAAACTGCATGACGAGAAGGGACAACGTAGAACACGTCTCTGTCCTGGCACATTTCCGTGTGCCATACTTCCCTCCGGGTCTTCGGGCCTTGCGAAGCCCCGTGTACTGCGAGCGCTGCTACTCGCAGCTCAGAAGGACCGTGGAGCTAGCGGCGAATTCGGAGAGCTCTTCGCTGCACTGCGCCGCTCGCAAGCGGCTTCGTTCTTCGCCTTCTGCCGTCCGGCGACAGCTGAACTCCGGCGGTCAGTTGCCGCTCTGCCCAACAGCGTGTTCTCAGTTCTGCGGGCAAGCACGCCCTCTTGCCTTGGCCCCCGAGAGCAAAGTCCCGAGCGAGCACTCGACTCAGTGCAATGCACCCGGAAGGACGCTCTCGCTCGTCTTTCAAGGAGCGATTCCTAACAGCAGAAGCAGCAGAGGCACAAACTGCATGACGAGAAGGGACAACGTAGAACACGTCTCTGTCCTGGCACATTTTCGTGTGCGATACTTCCCTCCGGGTCTTCGGGCCTTGCGAAGCCCCGTGTACTGCGAGCGCTGCTACTCGCAGCTGAGAAGGACCGTGGAGCTAGCGGCGAATTCGGAGAGCTCTTCGCTGCACTGCGCCGCTCGCAAGCGGCTTCGTCCTTCGCCTTCTGCCGTCCGGCGACAGCTGAACTCCGGCGGTCAGTTGCAGCTCTGCCCAACAGCGTGTTCTCAGTTCTGCGGGCAAGCACGCCCTCTTGCCTTGGCCCCGAGAGCAAAGTCCCGAGCGAGCACTCGACTCAGTGCAATGCACCCGGAAGGACGCTCTCGCTCGTCTTTCAAGGAGCGATTCCTAACAGCACAAGCAGCAGAGGCACAAACTGCATGACGAGAAGGGACAACGTAGAACACGTCTCTGTCCTGGCACATTTCCGTGTGCCATACTTCCCTCCGGGTCTTCGGGCCTTGCGAAGCCCCGTGTACTGCGAGCGCTGCTACTCGCAGCTGAGAAGGACCGTGGAGCTAGCGGCGAATTCGGAGAGCTCTTCGCTGCACTGCGCCGCTCGCAAGCGGCTTCGTTCTACGCCTTCTGCCGTCCGGCGACAGCTGAACTCCGGCGGTCAGTTGCAGCTCTGCCCAACAGCGTGTTCTCAGTTCTGCGGGCAAGCACGCCCTCTTGCCTTGGCCCCGAGAGCAAAGTCCCGAGCGAGCACTCGACTCAGTGCAATGCACCCGGAAGGACGCTCTCGCTCGTCTTTCAAGGAGCGATTCCTAACAGCACAAGCAGCAGAGGCACAAACTGCATGACGAGAAGGGACAACGTAGAACACGTCTCTGTCCTGGCACATTTCCGTGTGCCATACTTCCCTCCGGGTCTTCGGGCCTTGCGAAGCCCCGTGTACTGCGAGCGCTGCTACTCGCAGCTGAGAAGGACCGTGGAGCTAGCGGCGAATTCGGAGAGCTCTTCGCTGCACTGCGCCGCTCGCAAGCGGCTTCGTTCTACGCCTTCTGCCGTCCGGCGACAGCTGAACTCCGGCGGTCAGTTGCAGCTCTGCCCAACAGCGTGTTCTCAGTTCTGCGGGCAAGCACGCCCTCTTGCCTTGGCCCCGAGAGCAAAGTCCCGAGCGAGCACTCGACTCAGTGCAATGCACCCGGAAGGACGCTCTCGCTCGTCTTTCAAGGAGCGATTCCTAACAGCACAAGCAGCAGAGGCACAAACTGCATGACGAGAAGGGACAACGTAGAACACGTCTCTGTCCTGGCACATTTCCGTGTGCCATACTTCCCTCCGGGTCTTCGGGCCTTGCGAAGCCCCGTGTACTGCGAGCGCTGCTACTCGCAGCTGAGAAGGACCGTGGAGCTAGCGGCGAATTCGGAGAGCTCTTCGCTGCACTGCGCCGCTCGCAAGCGGCTTCGTTCTACGCCTTCTGCCGTCCGGCGACAGCTGAACTCCGGCGGTCAGTTGCAGCTCTGCCCAACAGCGTGTTCTCAGTTCTGCGGGCAAGCACGCCCTCTTGCCTTGGCCCCGAGAGCAAAGTCCCGAGCGAGCACTCGACTCAGTGCAATGCACCCGGAAGGACGCTCTCGCTCGTCTTTCAAGGAGCGATTCCTAACAGCACAAGCAGCAGAGGCACAAACTGCATGACGAGAAGGGACAACGTAGAACACGTCTCTGTCCTGGCACATTTCCGTGTGCCATACTTCCCTCCGGGTCTTCGGTCCTTGCGAAGCCCCGTGTACTGCGAGCGCTGCTACTCGCAGCTGAGAAGGACCGTGGAGCTAGCGGCGAATTCGGAGAGCTCTTCGCTGCACTGCGCCGCTCGCAAGCGGCTTCGTTCTACGCCTTCTGCCGTCCGGCGACAGCTGAACTCCGGCGGTCAGTTGCAGCTCTGCCCAACAGCGTGTTCTCAGTTCTGCGGGCAAGCACGCCCTCTTGCCTTGGCCCCGAGAGCAAAGTCCCGAGCGAGCACTCGACTCAGTGCAATGCACCCGGAAGGACGCTCTCGCTCGTCTTTCAAGGAGCGATTCCTAACAGCACAAGCAGCAGAGGCACAAACTGCATGACGAGAAGGGACAACGTAGAACACGTCTCTGTCCTGGCACATTTCCGTGTGCCATACTTCCCTCCGGGTCTTCGGGCCTTGCGAAGCCCGTGTACTGCGAGCGCTGCTACTCGCAGCTCAGAAGGACCGTGGAGCTAGCGGCGAATTCGGAGAGCTCTTCGCTGCACTGCGCCGCTCGCAAGCGGCTTCGTTCTTCGCCTTCTGCCGTCCGGCGACAGCTGAACTCCGGCGGTCAGTTGCAGCTCTGCCCAACAGCGTGTTCTCAGTTCTGCGGGCAAGCACGCCCTCTTGCCTTGGCCCCGAGAGCAAAGTCCCGAGCGAGCACTCGACTCAGTGCAATGCACCCGGAAGGACGCTCTCGCTCGTCTTTCAAGGAGCGATTCCTAACAGCACAAGCAGCAGAGGCACAAACTGCATGACGAGAAGGGACAACGTAGAACACGTCTCTGTCCTGGCACATTTCCGTGTGCCATACTTCCCTCCGGGTCTTCGGGCCTTGCGAAGCCCCGTGTACTGCGAGCGCTGCTACTCGCAGCTCAGAAGGACCGTGGAGCTAGCGGCGAATTCGGAGAGCTCTTCGCTGCACTGCGCCGCTCGCAAGCGGCTTCGTTCTACGCCTTCTGCCGTCCGGCGACAGCTGAACTCCGGCGGTCAGTTGCAGCTCTGCCCAACAGCGTGTTCTCAGTTCTGCGGGCAAGCACGCCCTCTTGCCTTGGCCCCGAGAGCAAAGTCCCGAGCGAGCACTCGACTCAGTGCAATGCACCCGGAAGGACGCTCTCGCTCGTCTTTCAAGGAGCGATTCCTAACAGCAGAAGCAGCAGAGGCACAAACTGCATGACGAGAAGGGACAACGTAGAACACGTCTCTGTCCTGGCACATTTCCGTGTGCCATACTTCCCTCCGGGTCTTCGGGCCTTGCGAAGCCCCGTGTACTGCGAGCGCTGCTACTCGCAGCTCAGAAGGACCGTGGAGCTAGCGGCGAATTCGGAGAGCTCTTCGCTGCACTGCGCCGCTCGCAAGCGGCTTCGTTCTTCGCCTTCTGCCGTCCGGCAGCTGAACTCCGGCGGTCAGTTTGCAGCTCTGCCCAACAGCGTGTTCTCAGTTCTGCGGGCAAGCACGCCCTCTTGCCTTGGCCCCGAGAGCAAAGTCCCGAGCGAGCACTCGACTCAGTGCAATGCACCCGGAAGGACGCTCTCGCTCGTCTTTCAAGGAGCGATTCCTAACAGCAGAAGCAGCAGAGGCACAAACTGCATGACGAGAAGGGACAACGTAGAACACGTCTCTGTCCTGGCACATTTCCGTGTGCCATACTTCCCTCCGGGTCTTCGGGCCTTGCGAAGCCCCGTGTACTGCGAGCGCTGCTACTCGCAGCTGAGAAGGACCGTGGAGCTAGCGGCGAATTCGGAGAGCTCTTCGCTGCACTGCGCCGCTCGCAAGCGGCTTCGTTCTTCGCCTTCTGCCGTCCGGCGAGAGCTGAACTCCGGCGGTCAGTTGCCGCTCTGCCCAACAGCGTGTTCTCAGTTCTGCGGGCAAGCACGCCCTCTTGCCTTGGCCCCGAGAGCAAAGTCCCGAGCGAGCACTCGACTCAGTGCAATGCACCCGAAGGACGCTCTCGCTCGTCTTTCAAGGAGCGATTCCTAACAGCACAAGCAGCAGAGGCACAAACTGCATGACGAGAAGGGACAACGTAGAACACGTTTCTGTCCTGGCACATTTTCGTGTGCGATACTTCCCTCCGGGTCTTCGGGCCTTGCGAAGCCCCGTGTACTGCGAGCGCTGCTACTCGCAGCTGAGAAGGACCGTGGAGCTAGCGGCGAATTCGGAGAGCTCTTCGCTGCACTGCGCCGCTCGCAAGCGGCTTCGTTCTACGCCTTCTGCCGTCCGGCGACAGCTGAACTCCGGCGGTCAGTTGCAGCTCTGCCCAACAGCGTGTTCTCAGTTCTGCGGGCAAGCACGCCCTCTTGCCTTGGCCCCGAGAGCAAAGTCCCGAGCGAGCACTCGACTCAGTGCAATGCACCCGGAAGGACGCTCTCGCTCGTCTTTCAAGGAGCGATTCCTAACAGCACAAGCAGCAGAGGCACAAACTGCATGACGAGAAGGGACAACGTAGAACACGTCTCTGTCCTGGCACATTTCCGTGTGCCATACTTCCCTCCGGGTCTTCGGGCCTTGCGAAGCCCCGTGTACTGCGAGCGCTGCTACTCGCAGCTCAGAAGGACCGTGGAGCTAGCGGCGAATTCGGAGAGCTCTTCGCTGCACTGCGCCGCTCGCAAGCGGCTTCGTTCTACGCCTTCTGCCGTCCGGCGACAGCTGAACTCCGGCGGTCAGTTGCAGCTCTGCCCAACAGCGTGTTCTCAGTTCTGCGGGCAAGCACGCCCTCTTGCCTTGGCCCCGAGAGCAAAAGTCCCGAGCGAGCACTCGACTCAGTGCAATGCACCCGGAAGGACGCTCTCGCTCGTCTTTCAAGGAGCGATTCCTAACAGCACAAGCAGCAGAGGCACAAACTGCATGACGAGAAGGGACAACGTAGAACACGTCTCTGTCCTGGCACATTTCCGTGTGCCATACTTCCCTCCGGGTCTTCGGGCCTTGCGAAGCCCCGTGTACTGCGAGCGCTGCTACTCGCAGCTGAGAAGGACCGTGGAGCTAGCGGCGAATTCGGAGAGCTCTTCGCTGCACTGCGCCGCTCGCAAGCGGCTTCGTTCTTCGCCTTCTGCCGTCCGGCGAGAGCTGAACTCCGGCGGTCAGTTGCAGCTCTGCCCAACAGCGTGTTCTCAGTTCTGCGGGCAAGCACGCCCTCTTGCCTTGGCCCCGAGAGCAAAGTCCCGAGCGAGCACTCGACTCAGTGCAATGCACCCGGAAGGACGCTCTCGCTCGTCTTTCAAGGAGCGATTCCTAACAGCACAAGCAGCAGAGGCACAAACTGCATGACGAGAAGGGACAACGTAGAACACGTCTCTGTCCTGGCACATTTCCGTGTGCCATACTTCCCTCCGGGTCTTCGGGCCTTGCGAAGCCCCGTGTACTGCGAGCGCTGCTACTCGCAGCTGAGAAGGACCGTGGAGCTAGCGGCGAATTCGGAGAGCTCTTCGCTGCACTGCGCCGCTCGCAAGCGGCTTCGTTCTACGCCTTCTGCCGTCCGGCGACAGCTGAACTCCGGCGGTCAGTTGCAGCTCTGCCCAACAGCGTGTTCTCAGTTCTGCGGGCAAGCACGCCCTCTTGCCTTGGCCCCGAGAGCAAAGTCCCGAGCGAGCACTCGACTCAGTGCAATGCACCCGGAAGGACGCTCTCGCTCGTCTTTCAAGGAGCGATTCCTAACAGCACAAGCAGCAGAGGCACAAACTGCATGACGAGAAGGGACAACGTAGAACACGTCTCTGTCCTGGCACATTTCCGTGTGCCATACTTCCCTCCGGGTCTTCGGTCCTTGCGAAGCCCCGTGTACTGCGAGCGCTGCTACTCGCAGCTGAGAAGGACCGTGGAGCTAGCGGCGAATTCGGAGAGCTCTTCGCTGCACTGCGCCGCTCGCAAGCGGCTTCGTTCTTCGCCTTCTGCCGTCCGGCGAGAGCTGAACTCCGGCGGTCAGTTGCAGCTCTGCCCAACAGCGTGTTCTCAGTTCTGCGGGCAAGCACGCCCTCTTGCCTTGGCCCCGGGAGCAAAGTCCCGAGCGAGCACTCGACTCAGTGCAATGCACCCGGAAGGACGCTCTCGCTCGTCTTTCAAGGAGCGATTCCTAACAGCACAAGCAGCAGAGGCACAAACTGCATGACGAGAAGGGACAACGTAGAACACGTCTCTGTCCTGGCACATTTCCGTGTGCCATACTTCCCTCCGGGTCTTCGGGCCTTGCGAAGCTCCGTGTACTGCGAGGGCTGCTACTCGCAGCTGAGAAGGGACCGTGGAGCTAGCGGCGAATTCGGAGAGCTCTTCGCTGCACTGCGCCGCTCGCAAGCGGCTTCGTTCTTCGCCTTCTGCCGTCCGGCGACAGCTGAAACTCCGGCGGTCAGTTGCAGCTCTGCCCAACAGCGTGTTCTCAGTTCTGCGGGCAAGCACGCCCTCTTGCCTTGGCCCCGGGAGCAAAGTCCCGAGCGAGCACTCGACTCAGTGCAATGCACCCGGAAGGGCGCTCTCGCTCGTCTTTCAAGGAGCGATTCCTAACAGCACAAGCAGCAGAGGCACAAACTGCATGACGAGAAGGGACAACGTAGAACACGTCTCTGTCCTGGCACATTTCCGTGTGCCATACTTCCCTCCGGGTCTTCGGGCCTTGCGAAGCTCCGTGTACTGCGAGGGCTGCTACTCGCAGCTGAGAAGGACCGTGGAGCTAGCGGCGAATTCGGAGAGCTCTTCGCTGCACTGCGCCGCTCGCAAGCGGCTTCGTTCTTCGCCTTCTGCCGTCCGGCGAGAGCTGAACTCCGGCGGTCAGTTGCAGCTCTGCCCAACAGCGTGTTCTCAGTTCTGCGGGCAAGCACGCCCTCTTGCCTTGGCCCCGGGAGCAAAGTCCCGAGCGAGCACTCGACTCAGTGCAATGCACCCGGAAGGACGCTCTCGCTCGTCTTTCAAGGAGCGATTCCTAACAGCACAAGCAGCAGAGGCACAAACTGCATGACGAGAAGGGACAACGTAGAACACGTCTCTGTCCTGGCACATTTCCGTGTGCCATACTTCCCTCCGGGTCTTCGGGCCTTGCGAAGCTCCGTGTACTGCGAGCGCTGCTACTCGCAGCTGAGAAGGACCGTGGAGCTAGCGGCGAATTCGGAGAGCTCTTCGCTGCACTGCGCCGCTCGCAAGCGGCTTCGTTCTTCGCCTTCTGCCGTCCGGCGACAGCTGAACTCCGGCGGTCAGTTGCAGCTCTGCCCAACAGCGTGTTCTCAGTTCTGCGGGCAAGCACGCCCTCTTGCCTTGGCCCCGGGAGCAAAGTCCCGAGCGAGCACTCGACTCAGTGCAATGCACCCGGAAGGACGCTCTCGCTCGTCTTTCAAGGAGCGATTCCTAACAGCAGAAGCAGCAGAGGCACAAACTGCATGACGAGAAGGGACAACGTAGAACACGTCTCTGTCCTGGCACATTTCCGTGTGCCATACTTCCCTCCGGGTCTTCGGTCCTTGCGAAGCTCCGTGTACTGCGAGCGCTGCTACTCGCAGCTGAGAAGGACCGTGGAGCTAGCGGCGAATTCGGAGAGCTCTTCGCTGCACTGCGCCGCTCGCAAGCGGCTTCGTTCTTCGCCTTCTGCCGTCCGGCGAGAGCTGAACTCCGGCGGTCAGTTGCAGCTCTGCCCAACAGCGTGTTCTCAGTTCTGCGGGCAAGCACGCCCTCTTGCCTAGGCCCCGGGAGCAAAGTCCCGAGCGAGCACTCGACTCAGTGCAATGCACCCGGAAGGACGCTCTCGCTCGTCTTTCAAGGAGCGATTCCTAACAGCACAAGCAGCAGAGGCACAAACTGCATGACGAGAAGGGACAACGTAGAACACATCTCTGTCCTGGCACATTTCCGTGTGCCATACTTCCCTCCGGGTCTTCGGCCTTGCGAAGCTCCGTGTACTGCGAGCGCTGCTACTCGCAGCTGAGAAGGACCGTGGAGCTAGCGGCGAATTCGGAGAGCTCTTCGCTGCACTGCGCCGCTCGCAAGCGGCTTCGTTCTTCGCCTTCTGCCGTCCGGCGAGAGCTGAACTCCGGCGGTCAGTTGCAGCTCTGCCCAACAGCGTGTTCTCAGTTCTGCGGGCAAGCACGCCCTCTTGCCTTGGCCCCGGGAGCAAAGTCCCGAGCGAGCACTCGACTCAGTGCAATGCACCCGGAAGGACGCTCTCGCTCGTCTTTCAAGGAGCGATTCCTAACAGCACAAGCAGCAGAGGCACAAACTGCATGACGAGAAGGGACAACGTAGAACACGTCTCTGTCCTGGCACATTTCCGTGTGCCATACTTCCCTCCGGGTCTTCGGGCCTTGCGAAGCCCCGTGTACTGCGAGCGCTGCTACTCGCAGCTGAGAAGGACCGTGGAGCTAGCGGCGAATTCGGAGAGCTCTTCGCTGCACTGCGCCGCTCGCAAGCGGCTTCGTTCTTCGCCTTCTGCCGTCCGGCGAGAGCTGAACTCCGGCGGTCAGTTGCAGCTCTGCCCAACAGCGTGTTCTCAGTTCTGCGGGCAAGCACGCCCTCTTGCCTTGGCCCCGAGAGCAAAGTCCCGAGCGAGCACTCGACTCAGTGCAATGCACCCGGAAGGACGCTCTCGCTCGTCTTTCAAGGAGCGATTCCTAACAGCAGAAGCAGCAGAGGCACAAACTGCATGACGAGAAGGGACAACGTAGAACACGTCTCTGTCCTGGCACATTTTCGTGTGCGAAACTTCCCTCCGGGTCTTCGGGCCTTGCGAAGCTCCGTGTACTGCGAGCGCTGCTACTCGCAGCTGAGAAGGACCGTGGAGCTAGCGGCGAATTCGGAGAGCTCTTCGCTGCACTGCGCCGCTCGCAAGCGGCTTCGTTCTTCGCCTTCTGCCGTCCGGCGAGAGCTGAACTCCGGCGGTCAGTTGCAGCTCTGCCCAACAGCGTGTTCTCAGTTCTGCGGGCAAGCACGCCCTCTTGCCTTGGCCCCGGGAGCAAAGTCCCGAGCGAGCACTCGACTCAGTGCAATGCACCCGGAAGGACGCTCTCGCTCGTCTTTCAAGGAGCGATTCCTAACAGCACAAGCAGCAGAGGCACAAACTGCATGACGAGAAGGGACAACGTAGAACACGTCTCTGTCCTGGCACATTTCCGTGTGCCATACTTCCCTCCGGGTCTTCGGGCCTTGCGAAGCCCCGTGTACTGCGAGCGCTGCTACTCGCAGCTGAGAAGGACCGTGGAGCTAGCGGCGAATTCGGAGAGCTCTTCGCTGCACTGCGCCGCTCGCAAGCGGCTTCGTTCTTCGCCTTCTGCCGTCCGGCGACAGCTGAACTCCGGCGGTCAGTTGCAGCTCTGCCCAACAGCGTGTTCTCAGTTCTGCGGGCAAGCACGCCCTCTTGCCTTGGCCCCGGGAGCAAAGTCCCGAGCGAGCACTCGACTCAGTGCAATGCACCCGGAAGGACGCTCTCGCTCGTCTTTCAAGGAGCGATTCCTAACAGCACAAGCAGCAGAGGCACAAACTGCATGACGAGAAGGGACAACGTAGAACACGTCTCTGTCCTGGCACATTTCCGTGTGCCATACTTCCCTCCGGGTCTTCGGGCCTTGCGAAGCCCCGTGTACTGCGAGCGCTGCTACTCGCAGCTGAGAAGGACCGTGGAGCTAGCGGCGAATTCGGAGAGCTCTTCGCTGCACTGCGCCGCTCGCAAGCGGCTTCGTTCTTCGCCTTCTGCCGTCCGGCGAGAGCTGAACTCCGGCGGTCAGTTGCAGCTCTGCCCAACAGCGTGTTCTCAGTTCTGCGGGCAAGCACGCCCTCTTGCCTTGGCCGCGAGAGCAAAGTCCCGAGCGAGCACTCGACTCAGTGCAATGCACCCGGAAGGACGCTCTCGCTCGTCTTTCAAGGAGCGATTCCTAACAGCAGAAGCAGCAGAGGCACAAACTGCATGACGAGAAGGGACAACGTAGAACACGTCTCTGTCCTGGCACATTTCCGTGTGCCATACTTCCCTCCGGGTCTTCGGGCCTTGCGAAGCTCCGTGTACTGCGAGCGCTGCTACTCGCAGCTGAGAAGGACCGTGGAGCTAGCGGCGAATTCGGAGAGCTCTTCGCTGCACTGCGCCGCTCGCAAGCGCTTCGTTCTTCGCCTTCTGCCGTCCGGCGAGAGCTGAACTCCGGCGGTCAGTTGCAGCTCTGCCCAACAGCGTGTTCTCAGTTCTGCGGGCAAGCACGCCCTCTTGCCTTGGCCCCGAGAGCAAAGTCCCGAGCGAGCACTCGACTCAGTGCAATGCACCCGGAGGACGCTCTCGCTCGTCTTTCAAGGAGCGATTCCTAACAGCACAAGCAGCAGAGGCACAAACTGCATGACGAGAAGGGACAACGTAGAACACGTCTCTGTCCTGGCACATTTTCGTGTGCGATACTTCCCTCCGGGTCTTCGGGCCTTGCGAAGCTCCGTGTACTGCGAGCGCTGCTACTCGCAGCTGAGAAGGACCGTGGAGCTAGCGGCGAATTCGGAGAGCTCTTCGCTGCACTGCGCCGCTCGCAAGCGGCTTCGTTCTTCGCCTTCTGCCGTCCGGCGAGAGCTGAACTCCGGCGGTCAGTTGCAGCTCTGCCCAACAGCGTGTTCTCAGTTCTGCGGGCAAGCACGCCCTCTTGCCTTGGCCCCGAGAGCAAAGTCCCGAGCGAGCACTCGACTCAGTGCAATGCACCCGGAAGGACGCTCTCGCTCGTCTTTCAAGGAGCGATTCCTAACAGCAGAAGCAGCAGAGGCACAAACTGCATGACGAGAAGGGACAACGTAGAACACGTCTCTGTCCTGGCACATTTCCGTGTGCCATACTTCCCTCCGGGTCTTCGGGCCTTGCGAAGCCCCGTGTACTGCGAGCGCTGCTACTCGCAGCTGAGAAGGACCGTGGAGCTAGCGGCGAATTCGGAGAGCTCTTCGCTGCACTGCGCCGCTCGCAAGCGGCTTCGTTCTTCGCCTTCTGCCGTCCGGCGAGAGCTGAACTCCGGCGGTCAGTTGCAGCTCTGCCCAACAGCGTGTTCTCAGTTCTGCGGGCAAGCACGCCCTCTTGCCTTGGCCCCGAGAGCAAAGTCCCGAGCGAGCACTCGACTCAGTGCAATGCACCCGGAAGGACGCTCTCGCTCGTCTTTCAAGGAGCGATTCCTAACAGCACAAGCAGCAGAGGCACAAACTGCATGACGAGAAGGGACAACGTAGAACACGTCTCTGTCCTGGCACATTTCCGTGTGCCATACTTCCCTCCGGGTCTTCGGGCCTTGCGAAGCCCCGTGTACTGCGAGCGCTGCTACTCGCAGCTGAGAAGGACCGTGGAGCTAGCGGCGAATTCGGAGAGCTCTTCGCTGCACTGCGCCGCTCGCAAGCGGCTTCGTTCTTCGCCTTCTGCCGTCCGGCGAGAGCTGAACTCCGGCGGTCAGTTGCAGCTCTGCCCAACAGCGTGTTCTCAGTTCTGCGGGCAAGCACGCCCTCTTGCCTTGGCCCCGAGAGCAAAGTCCCGAGCGAGCACTCGACTCAGTGCAATGCACCCGGAAGGACGCTCTCGCTCGTCTTTCAAGGAGCGATTCCTAACAGCAGAAGCAGCAGAGGCACAAACTGCATGACGAGAAGGGACAACGTAGAACACGTCTCTGTCCTGGCACATTTCCGTGTGCCATACTTCCCTCCGGGTCTTCGGGCCTTGCGAAGCTCCGTGTACTGCGAGCGCTGCTACTCGCAGCTCAGAAGGACCGTGGAGCTAGCGGCGAATTCGGAGAGCTCTTCGCTGCACTGCGCCGCTCGCAAGCGGCTTCGTTCTACGCCTTCTGCCGTCCGGCGACAGCTGAACTCCGGCGGTCAGTTGCAGCTCTGCCCAACAGCGTGTTCTCAGTTCTGCGGGCAAGCACGCCCTCTTGCCTTGGCCCCGGGAGCAAAGTCCCGAGCGAGCACTCGACTCAGTGCAATGCACCCGGAAGGACGCTCTCGCTCGTCTTTCAAGGAGCGATTCCTAACAGCACAAGCAGCAGAGGCACAAACTGCATGACGAGAAGGGACAACGTAGAACACGTCTCTGTCCTGGCACATTTCCGTGTGCCATACTTCCCTCCGGGTCTTCGGTCCTTGCGAAGCCCCGTGTACTGCGAGCGCTGCTACTCGCAGCTGAGAAGGACCGTGGAGCTAGCGGCGAATTCGGAGAGCTCTTCGCTGCACTGCGCCGCTCGCAAGCGGCTTCGTTCTTCGCCTTCTGCCGTCCGGCGACAGCTGAACTCCGGCGGTCAGTTGCAGCTCTGCCCAACAGCGTGTTCTCAGTTCTGCGGGCAAGCACGCCCTCTTGCCTTGGCCCCGGGAGCAAAGTCCCGAGCGAGCACTCGACTCAGTGCAATGCACCCGGAAGGACGCTCTCGCTCGTCTTTCAAGGAGCGATTCCTAACAGCACAAGCAGCAGAGGCACAAACTGCATGACGAGAAGGGACAACGTAGAACACGTCTCTGTCCTGGCACATTTCCGTGTGCCATACTTCCCTCCGGGTCTTCGGGCCTTGCGAAGCTCCGTGTACTGCGAGGCTGCTACTCGCAGCTGAGAAGGACCGTGGAGCTAGCGGCGAATTCGGAGAGCTCTTCGCTGCACTGCGCCGCTCGCAAGCGGCTTCGTTCTTCGCCTTCTGCCGTCCGGCGACAGCTGAACTCCGGCGGTCAGTTGCAGCTCTGCCCAACAGCGTGTTCTCAGTTCTGCGGGCAAGCACGCCCTCTTGCCTTGGCCCCGGGAGCAAAGTCCCGAGCGAGCACTCGACTCAGTGCAATGCACCCGGAAGGACGCTCTCGCTCGTCTTTCAAGGAGCGATTCCTAACAGCACAAGCAGCAGAGGCACAAACTGCATGACGAGAAGGGACAACGTAGAACACGTCTCTGTCCTGGCACATTTCCGTGTGCCATACTTCCCTCCGGGTCTTCGGGCCTTGCGAAGCCCCGTGTACTGCGAGCGCTGCTACTCGCAGCTGAGAAGGACCGTGGAGCTAGCGGCGAATTCGGAGAGCTCTTCGCTGCACTGCGCCGCTCGCAAGCGGCTTCGTTCTTCGCCTTCTGCCGTCCGGCGAGAGCTGAACTCCGGCGGTCAGTTGCAGCTCTGCCCAACAGCGTGTTCTCAGTTCTGCGGGCAAGCACGCCCTCTTGCCTTGGCCGCGAGAGCAAAGTCCCGAGCGAGCACTCGACTCAGTGCAATGCACCCGGAAGGACGCTCTCGCTCGTCTTTCAAGGAGCGATTCCTAACAGCACAAGCAGCAGAGGCACAAACTGCATGACGAGAAGGGACAACGTAGAACACGTCTCTGTCCTGGCACATTTCCGTGTGCCATACTTCCCTCCGGGTCTTCGGGCCTTGCGAAGCTCCGTGTACTGCGAGCGCTGCTACTCGCAGCTGAGAAGGACCGTGGAGCTAGCGGCGAATTCGGAGAGCTCTTCGCTGCACTGCGCCGCTCGCAAGCGGCTTCGTTCTTCGCCTTCTGCCGTCCGGCGAGAGCTGAACTCCGGCGGTCAGTTGCAGCTCTGCCCAACAGCGTGTTCTCAGTTCTGCGGGCAAGCACGCCCTCTTGCCTTGGCCCCGAGAGCAAAGTCCCGAGCGAGCACTCGACTCAGTGCAATGCACCCGGAAGGACGCTCTCGCTCGTCTTTCAAGGAGCGATTCCTAACAGCACAAGCAGCAGAGGCACAAACTGCATGACGAGAAGGGACAACGTAGAACACGTCTCTGTCCTGGCACATTTCGTGTGCCATACTTCCCTCCGGGTCTTCGGGCCTTGCGAAGCTCCGTGTACTGCGAGCGCTGCTACTCGCAGCTGAGAAGGACCGTGGAGCTAGCGGCGAATTCGGAGAGCTCTTCGCTGCACTGCGCCGCTCGCAAGCGGCTTCGTTCTTCGCCTTCTGCCGTCCGGCGAGAGCTGAACTCCGGCGGTCAGTTGCAGCTCTGCCCAACAGCGTGTTCTCAGTTCTGCGGGCAAGCACGCCCTCTTGCCTTGGCCCCGAGAGCAAAGTCCCGAGCGAGCACTCGACTCAGTGCAATGCACCCGGAAGGACGCTCTCGCTCGTCTTTCAAGGAGCGATTCCTAACAGCACAAGCAGCAGAGGCACAAACTGCATGACGAGAAGGGACAACGTAGAACACGTCTCTGTCCTGGCACATTTCGTGTGCCATACTTCCCTCCGGGTCTTCGGGCCTTGCGAAGCCCCGTGTACTGCGAGCGCTGCTACTCGCAGCTGAGAAGGACCGTGGAGCTAGCGGCGAATTCGGAGAGCTCTTCGCTGCACTGCGCCGCTCGCAAGCGGCTTCGTTCTTCGCCTTCTGCCGTCCGGCGACAGCTGAACTCCGGCGGTCAGTTGCAGCTCTGCCCAACAGCGTGTTCTCAGTTCTGCGGGCAAGCACGCCCTCTTGCCTTGGCCCCGAGAGCAAAGTCCCGAGCGAGCACTCGACTCAGTGCAATGCACCCGGAAGGACGCTCTCGCT
This sequence comes from Sturnus vulgaris, assembly GCF_052056855.1. Lineage (NCBI taxonomy): Eukaryota > Metazoa > Chordata > Aves > Passeriformes > Sturnidae > Sturnus > Sturnus vulgaris. The sequence goes on along the minus strand of NW_028276752.1, from coordinate 34,322 downwards.
CGTCTTTCAAGGAGCGATTCCTAACAGCAGAAGCAGCAGAGGCACAAACTGCATGACGAGAAGGGACAACGTAGAACACGTCTCTGTCCTGGCACATTTCCGTGTGCCATACTTCCCTCCGGGTCTTCGGGCCTTGCGAAGCCCCGTGTACTGCGAGCGCTGCTACTCGCAGCTGAGAAGGACCGTGGAGCTAGCGGCGAATTCGGAGAGCTCTTCGCTGCACTGCGCCGCTCGCAAGCGGCTTCGTTCTTCGCCTTCTGCCGTCCGGCGAGAGCTGAACTCCGGCGGTCAGTTGCAGCTCTGCCCAACAGCGTGTTCTCAGTTCTGCGGGCAAGCACGCCCTCTTGCCTTGGCCCCGAGAGCAAAGTCCCGAGCGAGCACTCGACTCAGTGCAATGCACCCGGAAGGGACGCTCTCGCTCGTCTTTCAAGGAGCGATTCCTAACAGCACAAGCAGCAGAGGCACAAACTGCATGACGAGAAGGGACAACGTAGAACACGTCTCTGTCCTGGCACATTTCCGTGTGCCATACTTCCCTCCGGGTCTTCGGGCCTTGCGAAGCTCCGTGTACTGCGAGCGCTGCTACTCGCAGCTGAGAAGGACCGTGGAGCTAGCGGCGAATTCGGAGAGCTCTTCGCTGCACTGCGCCGCTCGCAAGCGGCTTCGTTCTTCGCCTTCTGCCGTCCGGCGAGAGCTGAACTCCGGCGGTCAGTTGCAGCTCTGCCCAACAGCGTGTTCTCAGTTCTGCGGGCAAGCACGCCCTCTTGCCTTGGCCCCGAGAGCAAAGTCCCGAGCGAGCACTCGACTCAGTGCAATGCACCCGGAAGGACGCTCTCGCTCGTCTTTCAAGGAGCGATTCCTAACAGCACAAGCAGCAGAGGCACAAACTGCATGACGAGAAGGGACAACGTAGAACACGTCTCTGTCCTGGCACATTTCCGTGTGCCATACTTCCCTCCGGGTCTTCGGGCCTTGCGAAGCTCCGTGTACTGCGAGCGCTGCTACTCGCAGCTGAGAAGGACCGTGGAGCTAGCGGCGAATTCGGAGAGCTCTTCGCTGCACTGCGCCGCTCGCAAGCGGCTTCGTTCTTCGCCTTCTGCCGTCCGGCGACAGCTGAACTCCGGCGGTCAGTTGCAGCTCTGCCCAACAGCGTGTTCTCAGTTCTGCGGGCAAGCACGCCCTCTTGCCTTGGCCCCGAGAGCAAAGTCCCGAGCGAGCACTCGACTCAGTGCAATGCACCCGGAAGGACGCTCTCGCTCGTCTTTCAAGGAGCGATTCCTAACAGCACAAGCAGCAGAGGCACAAACTGCATGACGAGAAGGGACAACGTAGAACACGTCTCTGTCCTGGCACATTTCCGTGTGCCATACTTCCCTCCGGGTCTTCGGGCCTTGCGAAGCTCCGTGTACTGCGAGCGCTGCTACTCGCAGCTGAGAAGGACCGTGGAGCTAGCGGCGAATTCGGAGAGCTCTTCGCTGCACTGCGCCGCTCGCAAGCGGCTTCGTTCTTCGCCTTCTGCCGTCCGGCGACAGCTGAACTCCGGCGGTCAGTTGCAGCTCTGCCCAACAGCGTGTTCTCAGTTCTGCGGGCAAGCACGCCCTCTTGCCTTGGCCCCGAGAGCAAAGTCCCGAGCGAGCACTCGACTCAGTGCAATGCACCCGGAAGGACGCTCTCGCTCGTCTTTCAAGGAGCGATTCCTAACAGCACAAGCAGCAGAGGCACAAACTGCATGACGAGAAGGGACAACGTAGAACACGTCTCTGTCCTGGCACATTTCCGTGTGCCATACTTCCCTCCGGGTCTTCGGGCCTTGCGAAGCCCCGTGTACTGCGAGCGCTGCTACTCGCAGCTGAGAAGGACCGTGGAGCTAGCGGCGAATTCGGAGAGCTCTTCGCTGCACTGCGCCGCTCGCAAGCGGCTTCGTTCTTCGCCTTCTGCCGTCCGGCGACAGCTGAACTCCGGCGGTCAGTTGCAGCTCTGCCCAACAGCGTGTTCTCAGTTCTGCGGGCAAGCACGCCCTCTTGCCTTGGCCCCGAGAGCAAAGTCCCGAGCGAGCACTCGACTCAGTGCAATGCACCCGGAAGGACGCTCTCGCTCGTCTTTCAAGGAGCGATTCCTAACAGCACAAGCAGCAGAGGCACAAACTGCATGACGAGAAGGGACAACGTAGAACACGTCTCTGTCCTGGCACATTTCCGTGTGCCATACTTCCCTCCGGGTCTTCGGGCCTTGCGAAGCTCCGTGTACTGCGAGCGCTGCTACTCGCAGCTGAGAAGGACCGTGGAGCTAGCGGCGAATTCGGAGAGCTCTTCGCTGCACTGCGCCGCTCGCAAGCGGCTTCGTTCTTCGCCTTCTGCCGTCCGGCGACAGCTGAACTCCGGCGGTCAGTTGCAGCTCTGCCCAACAGCGTGTTCTCAGTTCTGCGGGCAAGCACGCCCTCTTGCCTTGGCCCCGAGAGCAAAGTCCCGAGCGAGCACTCGACTCAGTGCAATGCACCCGGAAGGACGCTCTCGCTCGTCTTTCAAGGAGCGATTCCTAACAGCACAAGCAGCAGAGGCACAAACTGCATGACGAGAAGGGACAACGTAGAACACGTCTCTGTCCTGGCACATTTCCGTGTGCCATACTTCCCTCCGGGTCTTCGGGCCTTGCGAAGCTCCGTGTACTGCGAGCGCTGCTACTCGCAGCTGAGAAGGACCGTGGAGCTAGCGGCGAATTCGGAGAGCTCTTCGCTGCACTGCGCCGCTCGCAAGCGGCTTCGTTCTTCGCCTTCTGCCGTCCGGCGACAGCTGAACTCCGGCGGTCAGTTGCAGCTCTGCCCAACAGCGTGTTCTCAGTTCTGCGGGCAAGCACGCCCTCTTGCCTTGGCCCCGAGAGCAAAGTCCCGAGCGAGCACTCGACTCAGTGCAATGCACCCGGAAGGACGCTCTCGCTCGTCTTTCAAGGAGCGATTCCTAACAGCACAAGCAGCAGAGGCACAAACTGCATGACGAGAAGGGACAACGTAGAACACGTCTCTGTCCTGGCACATTTCCGTGTGCCATACTTCCCTCCGGGTCTTCGGGCCTTGCGAAGCTCCGTGTACTGCGAGCGCTGCTACTCGCAGCTGAGAAGGACCGTGGAGCTAGCGGCGAATTCGGAGAGCTCTTCGCTGCACTGCGCCGCTCGCAAGCGGCTTCGTTCTTCGCCTTCTGCCGTCCGGCGACAGCTGAACTCCGGCGGTCAGTTGCAGCTCTGCCCAACAGCGTGTTCTCAGTTCTGCGGGCAAGCACGCCCTCTTGCCTTGGCCCCGAGAGCAAAGTCCCGAGCGAGCACTCGACTCAGTGCAATGCACCCGGAAGGACGCTCTCGCTCGTCTTTCAAGGAGCGATTCCTAACAGCACAAGCAGCAGAGGCACAAACTGCATGACGAGAAGGGACAACGTAGAACACGTCTCTGTCCTGGCACATTTCCGTGTGCCATACTTCCCTCCGGGTCTTCGGGCCTTGCGAAGCCCCGTGTACTGCGAGCGCTGCTACTCGCAGCTGAGAAGGACCGTGGAGCTAGCGGCGAATTCGGAGAGCTCTTCGCTGCACTGCGCCGCTCGCAAGCGGCTTCGTTCTACGCCTTCTGCCGTCCGGCGACAGCTGAACTCCGGCGGTCAGTTGCAGCTCTGCCCAACAGCGTGTTCTCAGTTCTGCGGGCAAGCACGCCCTCTTGCCTTGGCCCCGAGAGCAAAGTCCCGAGCGAGCACTCGACTCAGTGCAATGCACCCGGAAGGACGCTCTCGCTCGTCTTTCAAGGAGCGATTCCTAACAGCACAAGCAGCAGAGGCACAAACTGCATGACGAGAAGGGACAACGTAGAACACGTCTCTGTCCTGGCACATTTCCGTGTGCCATACTTCCCTCCGGGTCTTCGGGCCTTGCGAAGCTCCGTGTACTGCGAGCGCTGCTACTCGCAGCTGAGAAGGACCGTGGAGCTAGCGGCGAATTCGGAGAGCTCTTCGCTGCACTGCGCCGCTCGCAAGCGGCTTCGTTCTTCGCCTTCTGCCGTCCGGCGACAGCTGAACTCCGGCGGTCAGTTGCAGCTCTGCCCAACAGCGTGTTCTCAGTTCTGCGGGCAAGCACGCCCTCTTGCCTTGGCCCCGAGAGCAAAGTCCCGAGCGAGCACTCGACTCAGTGCAATGCACCCGGAAGGACGCTCTCGCTCGTCTTTCAAGGAGCGATTCCTAACAGCACAAGCAGCAGAGGCACAAACTGCATGACGAGAAGGGACAACGTAGAACACGTCTCTGTCCTGGCACATTTCCGTGTGCCATACTTCCCTCCGGGTCTTCGGGCCTTGCGAAGCTCCGTGTACTGCGAGCGCTGCTACTCGCAGCTGAGAAGGACCGTGGAGCTAGCGGCGAATTCGGAGAGCTCTTCGCTGCACTGCGCCGCTCGCAAGCGGCTTCGTTCTTCGCCTTCTGCCGTCCGGCGACAGCTGAACTCCGGCGGTCAGTTGCAGCTCTGCCCAACAGCGTGTTCTCAGTTCTGCGGGCAAGCACGCCCTCTTGCCTTGGCCCCGAGAGCAAAGTCCCGAGCGAGCACTCGACTCAGTGCAATGCACCCGGAAGGACGCTCTCGCTCGTCTTTCAAGGAGCGATTCCTAACAGCACAAGCAGCAGAGGCACAAACTGCATGACGAGAAGGGACAACGTAGAACACGTCTCTGTCCTGGCACATTTCCGTGTGCCATACTTCCCTCCGGGTCTTCGGGCCTTGCGAAGCCCCGTGTACTGCGAGCGCTGCTACTCGCAGCTGAGAAGGACCGTGGAGCTAGCGGCGAATTCGGAGAGCTCTTCGCTGCACTGCGCCGCTCGCAAGCGGCTTCGTTCTACGCCTTCTGCCGTCCGGCGACAGCTGAACTCCGGCGGTCAGTTGCAGCTCTGCCCAACAGCGTGTTCTCAGTTCTGCGGGCAAGCACGCCCTCTTGCCTTGGCCCCGGGAGCAAAGTCCCGAGCGAGCACTCGACTCAGTGCAATGCACCCGGAAGGACGCTCTCGCTCGTCTTTCAAGGAGCGATTCCTAACAGCACAAGCAGCAGAGGCACAAACTGCATGACGAGAAGGGACAACGTAGAACACGTCTCTGTCCTGGCACATTTCCGTGTGCCATACTTCCCTCCGGGTCTTCGGGCCTTGCGAAGCCCCGTGTACTGCGAGCGCTGCTACTCGCAGCTGAGAAGGACCGTGGAGCTAGCGGCGAATTCGGAGAGCTCTTCGCTGCACTGCGCCGCTCGCAAGCGGCTTCGTTCTTCGCCTTCTGCCGTCCGGCGACAGCTGAACTCCGGCGGTCAGTTGCAGCTCTGCCCAACAGCGTGTTCTCAGTTCTGCGGGCAAGCACGCCCTCTTGCCTTGGCCCCGGGAGCAAAGTCCCGAGCGAGCACTCGACTCAGTGCAATGCACCCGAAGGACGCTCTCGCTCGTCTTTCAAGGAGCGATTCCTAACAGCACAAGCAGCAGAGGCACAAACTGCATGACGAGAAGGGACAACGTAGAACACGTCTCTGTCCTGGCACATTTCCGTGTGCCATACTTCCCTCCGGGTCTTCGGGCCTTGCGAAGCTCCGTGTACTGCGAGCGCTGCTACTCGCAGCTGAGAAGGACCGTGGAGCTAGCGGCGAATTCGGAGAGCTCTTCGCTGCACTGCGCCGCTCGCAAGCGGCTTCGTTCTTCGCCTTCTGCCGTCCGGCGACAGCTGAACTCCGGCGGTCAGTTGCAGCTCTGCCCAACAGCGTGTTCTCAGTTCTGCGGGCAAGCACGCCCTCTTGCCTTGGCCCCGGGAGCAAAGTCCCGAGCGAGCACTCGACTCAGTGCAATGCACCCGGAAGGACGCTCTCGCTCGTCTTTCAAGGAGCGATTCCTAACAGCACAAGCAGCAGAGGCACAAACTGCATGACGAGAAGGGACAACGTAGAACACGTCTCTGTCCTGGCACATTTCCGTGTGCCATACTTCCCTCCGGGTCTTCGGGCCTTGCGAAGCTCCGTGTACTGCGAGCGCTGCTACTCGCAGCTGAGAAGGACCGTGGAGCTAGCGGCGAATTCGGAGAGCTCTTCGCTGCACTGCGCCGCTCGCAAGCGGCTTCGTTCTTCGCCTTCTGCCGTCCGGCGAGAGCTGAACTCCGGCGGTCAGTTGCAGCTCTGCCCAACAGCGTGTTCTCAGTTCTGCGGGCAAGCACGCCCTCTTGCCTTGGCCCCGAGAGCAAAGTCCCGAGCGAGCACTCGACTCAGTGCAATGCACCCGGAAGGACGCTCTCGCTCGTCTTTCAAGGAGCGATTCCTAACAGCACAAGCAGCAGAGGCACAAACTGCATGACGAGAAGGGACAACGTAGAACACGTCTCTGTCCTGGCACATTTCCGTGTGCCATACTTCCCTCCGGGTCTTCGGGCCTTGCGAAGCCCCGTGTACTGCGAGCGCTGCTACTCGCAGCTCAGAAGGACCGTGGAGCTAGCGGCGAATTCGGAGAGCTCTTCGCTGCACTGCGCCGCTCGCAAGCGGCTTCGTTCTTCGCCTTCTGCCGTCCGGCGACAGCTGAACTCCGGCGGTCAGTTGCAGCTCTGCCCAACAGCGTGTTCTCAGTTCTGCGGGCAAGCACGCCCTCTTGCCTGGCCCCGAGAGCAAAGTCCCGAGCGAGCACTCGACTCAGTGCAATGCACCCGGAAGGACGCTCTCGCTCGTCTTTCAAGGAGCGATTCCTAACAGCACAAGCAGCAGAGGCACAAACTGCATGACGAGAAGGGACAACGTAGAACACGTCTCTGTCCTGGCACATTTCCGTGTGCCATACTTCCCTCCGGGTCTTCGGGCCTTGCGAAGCCCCGTGTACTGCGAGCGCTGCTACTCGCAGCTGAGAAGGACCGTGGAGCTAGCGGCGAATTCGGAGAGCTCTTCGCTGCACTGCGCCGCTCGCAAGCGGCTTCGTTCTTCGCCTTCTGCCGTCCGGCGACAGCTGAACTCCGGCGGTCAGTTGCAGCTCTGCCCAACAGCGTGTTCTCAGTTCTGCGGGCAAGCACGCCCTCTTGCCTTGGCCCCGAGAGCAAAGTCCCGAGCGAGCACTCGACTCAGTGCAATGCACCCGGAAGGACGCTCTCGCTCGTCTTTCAAGGAGCGATTCCTAACAGCACAAGCAGCAGAGGCACAAACTGCATGACGAGAAGGGACAACGTAGAACACGTCTCTGTCCTGGCACATTTCCGTGTGCCATACTTCCCTCCGGGTCTTCGGGCCTTGCGAAGCCCCGTGTACTATGCGAGCGCTGCTACTCGCAGCTCAGAAGGACCGTGGAGCTAGCGGCGAATTCGGAGAGCTCTTCGCTGCACTGCGCCGCTCGCAAGCGGCTTCGTTCTTCGCCTTCTGCCGTCCGGCGACAGCTGAACTCCGGCGGTCAGTTGCAGCTCTGCCCAACAGCGTGTTCTCAGTTCTGCGGGCAAGCACGCCCTCTTGCCTTGGCCCCGAGAGCAAAGTCCCGAGCGAGCACTCGACTCAGTGCAATGCACCCGGAAGGACGCTCTCGCTCGTCTTTCAAGGAGCGATTCCTAACAGCACAAGCAGCAGAGGCACAAACTGCATGACGAGAAGGGACAACGTAGAACACGTCTCTGTCCTGGCACATTTCCGTGTGCCATACTTCCCTCCGGGTCTTCGGGCCTTGCGAAGCCCCGTGTACTGCGAGCGCTGCTACTCGCAGCTCAGAAGGACCGTGGAGCTAGCGGCGAATTCGGAGAGCTCTTCGCTGCACTGCGCCGCTCGCAAGCGGCTTCGTTCTACGCCTTCTGCCGTCCGGCGACAGCTGAACTCCGGCGGTCAGTTGCAGCTCTGCCCAACAGCGTGTTCTCAGTTCTGCGGGCAAGCACGCCCTCTTGCCTTGGCCCCGGGAGCAAAGTCCCGAGCGAGCACTCGACTCAGTGCAATGCACCCGGAAGGACGCTCTCGCTCGTCTTTCAAGGAGCGATTCCTAACAGCACAAGCAGCAGAGGCACAAACTGCATGACGAGAAGGGACAACGTAGAACACGTCTCTGTCCTGGCACATTTCCGTGTGCCATACTTCCCTCCGGGTCTTCGGGCCTTGCGAAGCCCCGTGTACTGCGAGCGCTGCTACTCGCAGCTGAGAAGGACCGTGGAGCTAGCGGCGAATTCGGAGAGCTCTTCGCTGCACTGCGCCGCTCGCAAGCGGCTTCGTTCTACGCCTTCTGCCGTCCGGCGACAGCTGAACTCCGGCGGTCAGTTGCAGCTCTGCCCAACAGCGTGTTCTCAGTTCTGCGGGCAAGCACGCCCTCTTGCCTTGGCCCCGGGAGCAAAGTCCCGAGCGAGCACTCGACTCAGTGCAATGCACCCGGAAGGACGCTCTCGCTCGTCTTTCAAGGAGCGATTCCTAACAGCACAAGCAGCAGAGGCACAAACTGCATGACGAGAAGGGACAACGTAGAACACGTCTCTGTCCTGGCACATTTCCGTGTGCCATACTTCCCTCCGGGTCTTCGGGCCTTGCGAAGCCCCGTGTACTGCGAGCGCTGCTACTCGCAGCTGAGAAGGACCGTGGAGCTAGCGGCGAATTCGGAGAGCTCTTCGCTGCACTGCGCCGCTCGCAAGCGGCTTCGTTCTACGCCTTCTGCCGTCCGGCGACAGCTGAACTCCGGCGGTCAGTTGCAGCTCTGCCCAACAGCGTGTTCTCAGTTCTGCGGGCAAGCACGCCCTCTTGCCTTGGCCCCGAGAGCAAAGTCCCGAGCGAGCACTCGACTCAGTGCAATGCACCCGGAAGGACGCTCTCGCTCGTCTTTCAAGGAGCGATTCCTAACAGCACAAGCAGCAGAGGCACAAACTGCATGACGAGAAGGGACAACGTAGAACACGTCTCTGTCCTGGCACATTTCCGTGTGCCATACTTCCCTCCGGGTCTTCGGGCCTTGCGAAGCCCCGTGTACTGCGAGCGCTGCTACTCGCAGCTCAGAAGGACCGTGGAGCTAGCGGCGAATTCGGAGAGCTCTTCGCTGCACTGCGCCGCTCGCAAGCGGCTTCGTTCTACGCCTTCTGCCGTCCGGCGACAGCTGAACTCCGGCGGTCAGTTGCAGCTCTGCCCAACAGCGTGTTCTCAGTTCTGCGGGCAAGCACGCCCTCTTGCCTTGGCCCCGGGAGCAAAGTCCCGAGCGAGCACTCGACTCAGTGCAATGCACCCGGAAGGACGCTCTCGCTCGTCTTTCAAGGAGCGATTCCTAACAGCACAAGCAGCAGAGGCACAAACTGCATGACGAGAAGGGACAACGTAGAACACGTCTCTGTCCTGGCACATTTCCGTGTGCCATACTTCCCTCCGGGTCTTCGGGCCTTGCGAAGCCCCGTGTACTGCGAGCGCTGCTACTCGCAGCTGAGAAGGACCGTGGAGCTAGCGGCGAATTCGGAGAGCTCTTCGCTGCACTGCGCCGCTCGCAAGCGGCTTCGTTCTACGCCTTCTGCCGTCCGGCGACAGCTGAACTCCGGCGGTCAGTTGCAGCTCTGCCCAACAGCGTGTTCTCAGTTCTGCGGGCAAGCACGCCCTCTTGCCTTGGCCCCGGGAGCAAAGTCCCGAGCGAGCACTCGACTCAGTGCAATGCACCCGGAAGGACGCTCTCGCTCGTCTTTCAAGGAGCGATTCCTAACAGCACAAGCAGCAGAGGCACAAACTGCATGACGAGAAGGGACAACGTAGAACACGTCTCTGTCCTGGCACATTTCCGTGTGCCATACTTCCCTCCGGGTCTTCGGGCCTTGCGAAGCCCCGTGTACTGCGAGCGCTGCTACTCGCAGCTGAGAAGGACCGTGGAGCTAGCGGCGAATTCGGAGAGCTCTTCGCTGCACTGCGCCGCTCGCAAGCGGCTTCGTTCTTCGCCTTCTGCCGTCCGGCGACAGCTGAACTCCGGCGGTCAGTTGCAGCTCTGCCCAACAGCGTGTTCTCAGTTCTGCGGGCAAGCACGCCCTCTTGCCTTGGCCCCGGGAGCAAAGTCCCGAGCGAGCACTCGACTCAGTGCAATGCACCCGGAAGGACGCTCTCGCTCGTCTTTCAAGGAGCGATTCCTAACAGCACAAGCAGCAGAGGCACAAACTGCATGACGAGAAGGGACAACGTAGAACACGTCTCTGTCCTGGCACATTTCCGTGTGCCATACTTCCCTCCGGGTCTTCGGGCCTTGCGAAGCCCCGTGTACTGCGAGCGCTGCTACTCGCAGCTGAGAAGGACCGTGGAGCTAGCGGCGAATTCGGAGAGCTCTTCGCTGCACTGCGCCGCTCGCAAGCGGCTTCGTTCTTCGCCTTCTGCCGTCCGGCGAGAGCTGAACTCCGGCGGTCAGTTGCAGCTCTGCCCAACAGCGTGTTCTCAGTTCTGCGGGCAAGCACGCCCTCTTGCCTTGGCCCCGAGAGCAAAGTCCCGAGCGAGCACTCGACTCAGTGCAATGCACCCGGAAGGACGCTCTCGCTCGTCTTTCAAGGAGCGATTCCTAACAGCACAAGCAGCAGAGGCACAAACTGCATGACGAGAAGGGACAACGTAGAACACGTCTCTGTCCTGGCACATTTCCGTGTGCCATACTTCCCTCCGGGTCTTCGGGCCTTGCGAAGCTCCGTGTACTGCGAGCGCTGCTACTCGCAGCTCAGAAGGACCGTGGAGCTAGCGGCGAATTCGGAGAGCTCTTCGCTGCACTGCGCCGCTCGCAAGCGGCTTCGTTCTTCGCCTTCTGCCGTCCGGCGACAGCTGAACTCCGGCGGTCAGTTGCAGCTCTGCCCAACAGCGTGTTCTCAGTTCTGCGGGCAAGCACGCCCTCTTGCCTTGGCCCCGAGAGCAAAGTCCCGAGCGAGCACTCGACTCAGTGCAATGCACCCGGAAGGACGCTCTCGCTCGTCTTTCAAGGAGCGATTCCTAACAGCACAAGCAGCAGAGGCACAAACTGCATGACGAGAAGGGACAACGTAGAACACGTCTCTGTCCTGGCATATTTTCGTGTGCGAAACTTCCCTCCGGGTCTTCGGGCCTTGCGAAGCTCCGTGTACTGCGAGCGCTGCTACTCGCAGCTCAGAAGGACCGTGGAGCTAGCGGCGAATTCGGAGAGCTCTTCGCTGCACTGCGCCGCTCGCAAGCGGCTTCGTTCTACGCCTTCTGCCGTCCGGCGAGAGCTGAACTCCGGCGGTCAGTTGCAGCTCTGCCCAACAGCGTGTTCTCAGTTCTGCGGGCAAGCACGCCCTCTTGCCTTGGCCCCGAGAGCAAAGTCCCGAGCGAGCACTCGACTCAGTGCAATGCACCCGGAAGGACGCTCTCGCTCGTCTTTCAAGGAGCGATTCCTAACAGCACAAGCAGCAGAGGCACAAACTGCATGACGAGAAGGGACAACGTAGAACACGTCTCTGTCCTGGCACATTTCCGTGTGCCATACTTCCCTCCGGGTCTTCGGGCCTTGCGAAGCTCCGTGTACTGCGAGCGCTGCTACTCGCAGCTGAGAAGGACCGTGGAGCTAGCGGCGAATTCGGAGAGCTCTTCGCTGCACTGCGCCGCTCGCAAGCGGCTTCGTTCTTCGCCTTCTGCCGTCCGGCGACAGCTGAACTCCGGCGGTCAGTTGCAGCTCTGCCCAACAGCGTGTTCTCAGTTCTGCGGGCAAGCACGCCCTCTTGCCTTGGCCCCGAGAGCAAAGTCCCGAGCGAGCACTCGACTCAGTGCAATGCACCCGGAAGGACGCTCTCGCTCGTCTTTCAAGGAGCGATTCCTAACAGCACAAGCAGCAGAGGCACAAACTGCATGACGAGAAGGGACAACGTAGAACACGTCTCTGTCCTGGCACATTTCCGTGTGCGATACTTCCCTCCGGGTCTTCGGGCCTTGCGAAGCTCCGTGTACTGCGAGCGCTGCTACTCGCAGCTCAGAAGGACCGTGGAGCTAGCGGCGAATTCGGAGAGCTCTTCGCTGCACTGCGCCGCTCGCAAGCGGCTTCGTTCTACGCCTTCTGCCGTCCGGCGACAGCTGAACTCCGGCGGTCAGTTGCAGCTCTGCCCAACAGCGTGTTCTCAGTTCTGCGGGCAAGCACGCCCTCTTGCCTTGGCCCCGGGAGCAAAGTCCCGAGCGAGCACTCGACTCAGTGCAATGCACCCGGAAGGACGCTCTCGCTCGTCTTTCAAGGAGCGATTCCTAACAGCACAAGCAGCAGAGGCACAAACTGCATGACGAGAAGGGACAACGTAGAACACGTCTCTGTCCTGGCACATTTCCGTGTGCCATACTTCCCTCCGGGTCTTCGGGCCTTGCGAAGCCCCGTGTACTGCGAGCGCTGCTACTCGCAGCTGAGAAGGACCGTGGAGCTAGCGGCGAATTCGGAGAGCTCTTCGCTGCACTGCGCCGCTCGCAAGCGGCTTCGTTCTTCGCCTTCTGCCGTCCGGCGACAGCTGAACTCCGGCGGTCAGTTGCAGCTCTGCCCAACAGCGTGTTCTCAGTTCTGCGGGCAAGCACGCCCTCTTGCCTTGGCCCCGGGAGCAAAGTCCCGAGCGAGCACTCGACTCAGTGCAATGCACCCGGAAGGACGCTCTCGCTCGTCTTTCAAGGAGCGATTCCTAACAGCACAAGCAGCAGAGGCACAAACTGCATGACGAGAAGGGACAACGTAGAACACGTCTCTGTCCTGGCACATTTCCGTGTGCCATACTTCCCTCCGGGTCTTCGGGCCTTGCGAAGCCCCGTGTACTGCGAGCGCTGCTACTCGCAGCTCAGAAGGACCGTGGAGCTAGCGGCGAATTCGGAGAGCTCTTCGCTGCACTGCGCCGCTCGCAAGCGGCTTCGTTCTTCGCCTTCTGCCGTCCGGCGACAGCTGAACTCCGGCGGTCAGTTGCAGCTCTGCCCAACAGCGTGTTCTCAGTTCTGCGGGCAAGCACGCCCTCTTGCCTTGGCCCCGGGAGCAAAGTCCCGAGCGAGCACTCGACTCAGTGCAATGCACCCGGAAGGACGCTCTCGCTCGTCTTTCAAGGAGCGATTCCTAACAGCACAAGCAGCAGAGGCACAAACTGCATGACGAGAAGGGACAACGTAGAACACGTCTCTGTCCTGGCACATTTCCGTGTGCCATACTTCCCTCCGGGTCTTCGGGCCTTGCGAAGCCCCGTGTACTGCGAGCGCTGCTACTCGCAGCTCAGAAGGACCGTGGAGCTAGCGGCGAATTCGGAGAGCTCTTCGCTGCACTGCGCCGCTCGCAAGCGGCTTCGTTCTTCGCCTTCTGCCGTCCGGCGACAGCTGAACTCCGGCGGTCAGTTGCAGCTCTGCCCAACAGCGTGTTCTCAGTTCTGCGGGCAAGCACGCCCTCTTGCCTTGGCCCCGGGAGCAAAGTCCCGAGCGAGCACTCGACTCAGTGCAATGCACCCGGAAGGACGCTCTCGCTCGTCTTTCAAGGAGCGATTCCTAACAGCACAAGCAGCAGAGGCACAAACTGCATGACGAGAAGGGACAACGTAGAACACGTCTCTGTCCTGGCACATTTCCGTGTGCCATACTTCCCTCCGGGTCTTCGGGCCTTGCGAAGCCCCGTGTACTGCGAGCGCTGCTACTCGCAGCTGAGAAGGACCGTGGAGCTAGCGGCGAATTCGGAGAGCTCTTCGCTGCACTGCGCCGCTCGCAAGCGGCTTCGTTCTTCGCCTTCTGCCGTCCGGCGACAGCTGAACTCCGGCGGTCAGTTGCAGCTCTGCCCAACAGCGTGTTCTCAGTTCTGCGGGCAAGCACGCCCTCTTGCCTTGGCCCCGGGAGCAAAGTCCCGAGCGAGCACTCGACTCAGTGCAATGCACCCGGAAGGACGCTCTCGCTCGTCTTTCAAGGAGCGATTCCTAACAGCACAAGCAGCAGAGGCACAAACTGCATGACGAGAAGGGACAACGTAGAACACGTCTCTGTCCTGGCACATTTTCGTGTGCCATACTTCCCTCCGGGTCTTCGGGCCTTGCGAAGCCCCGTGTACTGCGAGCGCTGCTACTCGCAGCTCAGAAGGACCGTGGAGCTAGCGGCGAATTCGGAGAGCTCTTCGCTGCACTGCGCCGCTCGCAAGCGGCTTCGTTCTTCGCCTTCTGCCGTCCGGCGACAGCTGAACTCCGGCGGTCAGTTGCAGCTCTGCCCATCAGCGTGTTCTCAGTTCTGCGGGCAAGCACGCCCTCTTGCCTTGGCCCCGAGAGCAAAGTCCCGAGCGAGCACTCGACTCAGTGCAATGCACCCGGAAGGACGCTCTCGCTCGTCTTTCAAGGAGCGATTCCTAACAGCACAAGCAGCAGAGGCACAAACTGCATGACGAGAAGGGACAACGTAGAACACGTCTCTGTCCTGGCACATTTCCGTGTGCCATACTTCCCTCCGGGTCTTCGGGCCTTGCGAAGCCCCGTGTACTGCGAGCGCTGCTACTCGCAGCTCAGAAGGACCGTGGAGCTAGCGGCGAATTCGGAGAGCTCTTCGCTGCACTGCGCCGCTCGCAAGCGGCTTCGTTCTTCGCCTTCTGCCGTCCGGCGACAGCTGAACTCCGGCGGTCAGTTGCAGCTCTGCCCATCAGCGTGTTCTCAGTTCTGCGGGCAAGCACGCCCTCTTGCCTTGGCCCCGGGAGCAAAGTCCCGAGCGAGCACTCGACTCAGTGCAATGCACCCGGAAGGACGCTCTCGCTCGTCTTTCAAGGAGCGATTCCTAACAGCACAAGCAGCAGAGGCACAAACTGCATGACGAGAAGGGACAACGTAGAACACGTCTCTGTCCTGGCACATTTCCGTGTGCCATACTTCCCTCCGGGTCTTCGGGCCTTGCGAAGCCCCGTGTACTGCGAGCGCTGCTACTCGCAGCTGAGAAGGACCGTGGAGCTAGCGGCGAATTCGGAGAGCTCTTCGCTGCACTGCGCCGCTCGCAAGCGGCTTCGTTCTTCGCCTTCTGCCGTCCGGCGACAGCTGAACTCCGGCGGTCAGTTGCAGCTCTGCCCAACAGCGTGTTCTCAGTTCTGCGGGCAAGCACGCCCTCTTGCCTTGGCCCCGGGAGCAAAGTCCCGAGCGAGCACTCGACTCAGTGCAATGCACCCGGAAGGACGCTCTCGCTCGTCTTTCAAGGAGCGATTCCTAACAGCACAAGCAGCAGAGGCACAAACTGCATGACGAGAAGGGACAACGTAGAACACGTCTCTGTCCTGGCACATTTCCGTGTGCCATACTTCCCTCCGGGTCTTCGGGCCTTGCGAAGCCCCGTGTACTGCGAGCGCTGCTACTCGCAGCTCAGAAGGACCGTGGAGCTAGCGGCGAATTCGGAGAGCTCTTCGCTGCACTGCGCCGCTCGCAAGCGGCTTCGTTCTTCGCCTTCTGCCGTCCGGCGACAGCTGAACTCCGGCGGTCAGTTGCAGCTCTGCCCAACAGCGTGTTCTCAGTTCTGCGGGCAAGCACGCCCTCTTGCCTTGGCCCCGGGAGCAAAGTCCCGAGCGAGCACTCGACTCAGTGCAATGCACCCGGAAGGACGCTCTCGCTCGTCTTTCAAGGAGCGATTCCTAACAGCACAAGCAGCAGAGGCACAAACTGCATGACGAGAAGGGACAACGTAGAACACGTCTCTGTCCTGGCACATTTCCGTGTGCCATACTTCCCTCCGGGTCTTCGGGCCTTGCGAAGCCCCGTGTACTGCGAGCGCTGCTACTCGCAGCTCAGAAGGACCGTGGAGCTAGCGGCGAATTCGGAGAGCTCTTCGCTGCACTGCGCCGCTCGCAAGCGGCTTCGTTCTTCGCCTTCTGCCGTCCGGCGACAGCTGAACTCCGGCGGTCAGTTGCAGCTCTGCCCAACAGCGTGTTCTCAGTTCTGCGGGCAAGCACGCCCTCTTGCCTTGGCCCCGGGAGCAAAGTCCCGAGCGAGCACTCGACTCAGTGCAATGCACCCGGAAGGACGCTCTCGCTCGTCTTTCAAGGAGCGATTCCTAACAGCACAAGCAGCAGAGGCACAAACTGCATGACGAGAAGGGACAACGTAGAACACGTCTCTGTCCTGGCACATTTCCGTGTGCCATACTTCCCTCCGGGTCTTCGGGCCTTGCGAAGCCCCGTGTACTGCGAGCGCTGCTACTCGCAGCTGAGAAGGACCGTGGAGCTAGCGGCGAATTCGGAGAGCTCTTCGCTGCACTGCGCCGCTCGCAAGCGGCTTCGTTCTTCGCCTTCTGCCGTCCGGCGACAGCTGAACTCCGGCGGTCAGTTGCAGCTCTGCCCAACAGCGTGTTCTCAGTTCTGCGGGCAAGCACGCCCTCTTGCCTTGGCCCCGGGAGCAAAGTCCCGAGCGAGCACTCGACTCAGTGCAATGCACCCGGAAGGACGCTCTCGCTCGTCTTTCAAGGAGCGATTCCTAACAGCACAAGCAGCAGAGGCACAAACTGCATGACGAGAAGGGACAACGTAGAACACGTCTCTGTCCTGGCACATTTTCGTGTGCCATACTTCCCTCCGGGTCTTCGGGCCTTGCGAAGCCCCGTGTACTGCGAGCGCTGCTACTCGCAGCTCAGAAGGACCGTGGAGCTAGCGGCGAATTCGGAGAGCTCTTCGCTGCACTGCGCCGCTCGCAAGCGGCTTCGTTCTTCGCCTTCTGCCGTCCGGCGACAGCTGAACTCCGGCGGTCAGTTGCAGCTCTGCCCATCAGCGTGTTCTCAGTTCTGCGGGCAAGCACGCCCTCTTGCCTTGGCCCCGAGAGCAAAGTCCCGAGCGAGCACTCGACTCAGTGCAATGCACCCGGAAGGACGCTCTCGCTCGTCTTTCAAGGAGCGATTCCTAACAGCACAAGCAGCAGAGGCACAAACTGCATGACGAGAAGGGACAACGTAGAACACGTCTCTGTCCTGGCACATTTCCGTGTGCCATACTTCCCTCCGGGTCTTCGGGCCTTGCGAAGCCCCGTGTACTGCGAGCGCTGCTACTCGCAGCTGAGAAGGACCGTGGAGCTAGCGGCGAATTCGGAGAGCTCTTCGCTGCACTGCGCCGCTCGCAAGCGGCTTCGTTCTTCGCCTTCTGCCGTCCGGCGACAGCTGAACTCCGGCGGTCAGTTGCAGCTCTGCCCATCAGCGTGTTCTCAGTTCTGCGGGCAAGCACGCCCTCTTGCCTTGGCCCCGGGAGCAAAGTCCCGAGCGAGCACTCGACTCAGTGCAATGCACCCGGAAGGACGCTCTCGCTCGTCTTTCAAGGAGCGATTCCTAACAGCAGAAGCAGCAGAGGCACAAACTGCATGACGAGAAGGGACAACGTAGAACACGTCTCTGTCCTGGCACATTTCCGTGTGCGAGACTTCCCTCCGGGTCTTCGGGCCTTGCGAAGCCCCGTGTACTGCGAGCGCTGCTACTCGCAGCTGAGAAGGACCGTGGAGCTAGCGGCGAATTCGGAGAGCTCTTCGCTGCACTGCGCCGCTCGCAAGCGGCTTCGTTCTTCGCCTTCTGCCGTCCGGCGAGAGCTGAACTCCGGCGGTCAGTTGCAGCTCTGCCCAACAGCGTGTTCTCAGTTCTGCGGGCAAGCACGCCCTCTTGCCTTGGCCCCGAGAGCAAAGTCCCGAGCGAGCACTCGACTCAGTGCAATGCACCCGGAAGGACGCTCTCGCTCGTCTTTCAAGGAGCGATTCCTAACAGCAGAAGCAGCAGAGGCACAAACTGCATGACGAGAAGGGACAACGTAGAACACGTCTCTGTCCTGGCACATTTCCGTGTGCGAGACTTCCCTCCGGGTCTTCGGGCCTTGCGAAGCTCCGTGTACTGCGAGCGCTGCTACTCGCAGCTGAGAAGGACCGTGGAGCTAGCGGCGAATTCGGAGAGCTCTTCGCTGCACTGCGCCGCTCGCAAGCGGCTTCGTTCTTCGCCTTCTGCCGTCCGGCGACAGCTGAACTCCGGCGGTCAGTTGCAGCTCTGCCCAACAGCGTGTTCTCAGTTCTGCGGGCAAGCACGCCCTCTTGCCTTGGCCCCGAGAGCAAAGTCCCGAGCGAGCACTCGACTCAGTGCAATGCACCCGGAAGGACGCTCTCGCTCGTCTTTCAAGGAGCGATTCCTAACAGCACAAGCAGCAGAGGCACAAACTGCATGACGAGAAGGGACAACGTAGAACACGTCTCTGTCCTGGCACATTTTCGTGTGCGAGACTTCCCTCCGGGTCTTCGGGCCTTGCGAAGCTCCGTGTACTGCGAGCGCTGCTACTCGCAGCTGAGAAGGACCGTGGAGCTAGCGGCGAATTCGGAGAGCTCTTCGCTGCACTGCGCCGCTCGCAAGCGGCTTCGTTCTTCGCCTTCTGCCGTCCGGCGACAGCTGAACTCCGGCGGTCAGTTGCAGCTCTGCCCAACAGCGTGTTCTCAGTTCTGCGGGCAAGCACGCCCTCTTGCCTTGGCCCCGAGAGCAAAGTCCCGAGCGAGCACTCGACTCAGTGCAATGCACCCGGAAGGACGCTCTCGCTCGTCTTTCAAGGAGCGATTCCTAACAGCACAAGCAGCAGAGGCACAAACTGCATGACGAGAAGGGACAACGTAGAACACGTCTCTGTCCTGGCACATTTCCGTGTGCCATACTTCCCTCCGGGTCTTCGGGCCTTGCGAAGCTCCGTGTACTGCGAGCGCTGCTACTCGCAGCTCAGAAGGACCGTGGAGCTAGCGGCGAATTCGGAGAGCTCTTCGCTGCACTGCGCCGCTCGCAAGCGGCTTCGTTCTTCGCCTTCTGCCGTCCGGCGAGAGCTGAACTCCGGCGGTCAGTTGCAGCTCTGCCCAACAGCGTGTTCTCAGTTCTGCGGGCAAGCACGCCCTCTTGCCTTGGCCCCGAGAGCAAAGTCCCGAGCGAGCACTCGACTCAGTGCAATGCACCCGGAAGGACGCTCTCGCTCGTCTTTCAAGGAGCGATTCCTAACAGCACAAGCAGCAGAGGCACAAACTGCATGACGAGAAGGGACAACGTAGAACACGTCTCTGTCCTGGCACATTTCCGTGTGCGATACTTCCCTCCGGGTCTTCGGGCCTTGCGAAGCTCCGTGTACTGCGAGCGCTGCTACTCGCAGCTGAGAAGGACCGTGGAGCTAGCGGCGAATTCGGAGAGCTCTACGCTGCACTGCGCCGCTCGCAAGCGGCTTCGTTCTTCGCCTTCTGCCGTCCGGCGACAGCTGAACTCCGGCGGTCAGTTGCAGCTCTGCCCAACAGCGTGTTCTCAGTTCTGCGGGCAAGCACGCCCTCTTGCCTTGGCCCCGAGAGCAAAGTCCCGAGCGAGCACTCGACTCAGTGCAATGCACCCGGAAGGACGCTCTCGCTCGTCTTTCAAGGAGCGATTCCTAACAGCACAAGCAGCAGAGGCACAAACTGCATGACGAGAAGGGACAACGTAGAACACGTCTCTGTCCTGGCACATTTCCGTGTGCCATACTTCCCTCCGGGTCTTCGGGCCTTGCGAAGCTCCGTGTACTGCGAGCGCTGCTACTCGCAGCTGAGAAGGACCGTGGAGCTAGCGGCGAATTCGGAGAGCTCTTCGCTGCACTGCGCCGCTCGCAAGCGGCTTCGTTCTTCGCCTTCTGCCGTCCGGCGACAGCTGAACTCCGGCGGTCAGTTGCAGCTCTGCCCAACAGCGTGTTCTCAGTTCTGCGGGCAAGCACGCCCTCTTGCCTTGGCCCCGAGAGCAAAGTCCCGAGCGAGCACTCGACTCAGTGCAATGCACCCGGAAGGACGCTCTCGCTCGTCTTTCAAGGAGCGATTCCTAACAGCACAAGCAGCAGAGGCACAAACTGCATGACGAGAAGGGACAACGTAGAACACGTCTCTGTCCTGGCACATTTTCGTGTGCGAGACTTCCCTCCGGGTCTTCGGGCCTTGCGAAGCTCCGTGTACTGCGAGCGCTGCTACTCGCAGCTGAGAAGGACCGTGGAGCTAGCGGCGAATTCGGAGAGCTCTTCGCTGCACTGCGCCGCTCGCAAGCGGCTTCGTTCTTCGCCTTCTGCCGTCCGGCGACAGCTGAACTCCGGCGGTCAGTTGCAGCTCTGCCCAACAGCGTGTTCTCAGTTCTGCGGGCAAGCACGCCCTCTTGCCTTGGCCCCGAGAGCAAAGTCCCGAGCGAGCACTCGACTCAGTGCAATGCACCCGGAAGGACGCTCTCGCTCGTCTTTCAAGGAGCGATTCCTAACAGCACAAGCAGCAGAGGCACAAACTGCATGACGAGAAGGGACAACGTAGAACACGTCTCTGTCCTGGCACATTTCCGTGTGCCATACTTCCCTCCGGGTCTTCGGGCCTTGCGAAGCTCCGTGTACTGCGAGCGCTGCTACTCGCAGCTGAGAAGGACCGTGGAGCTAGCGGCGAATTCGGAGAGCTCTTCGCTGCACTGCGCCGCTCGCAAGCGGCTTCGTTCTTCGCCTTCTGCCGTCCGGCGAGAGCTGAACTCCGGCGGTCAGTTGCAGCTCTGCCCAACAGCGTGTTCTCAGTTCTGCGGGCAAGCACGCCCTCTTGCCTTGGCCCCGAGAGCAAAGTCCCGAGCGAGCACTCGACTCAGTGCAATGCACCCGGAAGGACGCTCTCGCTCGTCTTTCAAGGAGCGATTCCTAACAGCACAAGCAGCAGAGGCACAAACTGCATGACGAGAAGGGACAACGTAGAACACGTCTCTGTCCTGGCACATTTCCGTGTGCCATACTTCCCTCCGGGTCTTCGGGCCTTGCGAAGCTCCGTGTACTGCGAGCGCTGCTACTCGCAGCTCAGAAGGACCGTGGAGCTAGCGGCGAATTCGGAGAGCTCTTCGCTGCACTGCGCCGCTCGCAAGCGGCTTCGTTCTTCGCCTTCTGCCGTCCGGCGACAGCTGAACTCCGGCGGTCAGTTGCAGCTCTGCCCAACAGCGTGTTCTCAGTTCTGCGGGCAAGCACGCCCTCTTGCCTTGGCCCCGAGAGCAAAGTCCCGAGCGAGCACTCGACTCAGTGCAATGCACCCGGAAGGACGCTCTCGCTCGTCTTTCAAGGAGCGATTCCTAACAGCACAAGCAGCAGAGGCACAAACTGCATGACGAGAAGGGACAACGTAGAACACGTCTCTGTCCTGGCACATTTCCGTGTGCCATACTTCCCTCCGGGTCTTCGGGCCTTGCGAAGCTCCGTGTACTGCGAGCGCTGCTACTCGCAGCTGAGAAGGACCGTGGAGCTAGCGGCGAATTCGGAGAGCTCTTCGCTGCACTGCGCCGCTCGCAAGCGGCTTCGTTCTTCGCCTTCTGCCGTCCGGCGAGAGCTGAACTCCGGCGGTCAGTTGCAGCTCTGCCCAACAGCGTGTTCTCAGTTCTGCGGGCAAGCACGCCCTCTTGCCTTGGCCCCGAGAGCAAAGTCCCGAGCGAGCACTCGACTCAGTGCAATGCACCCGGAAGGACGCTCTCGCTCGTCTTTCAAGGAGCGATTCCTAACAGCACAAGCAGCAGAGGCACAAACTGCATGACGAGAAGGGACAACGTAGAACACGTCTCTGTCCTGGCACATTTCCGTGTGCCATACTTCCCTCCGGGTCTTCGGGCCTTGCGAAGCTCCGTGTACTGCGAGCGCTGCTACTCGCAGCTGAGAAGGACCGTGGAGCTAGCGGCGAATTCGGAGAGCTCTTCGCTGCACTGCGCCGCTCGCAAGCGGCTTCGTTCTTCGCCTTCTGCCGTCCGGCGACAGCTGAACTCCGGCGGTCAGTTGCAGCTCTGCCCAACAGCGTGTTCTCAGTTCTGCGGGCAAGCACGCCCTCTTGCCTTGGCCCCGAGAGCAAAGTCCCGAGCGAGCACTCGACTCAGTGCAATGCACCCGGAAGGACGCTCTCGCTCGTCTTTCAAGGAGCGATTCCTAACAGCACAAGCAGCAGAGGCACAAACTGCATGACGAGAAGGGACAACGTAGAACACGTCTCTGTCCTGGCACATTTCCGTGTGCCATACTTCCCTCCGGGTCTTCGGGCCTTGCGAAGCTCCGTGTACTGCGAGCGCTGCTACTCGCAGCTGAGAAGGACCGTGGAGCTAGCGGCGAATTCGGAGAGCTCTTCGCTGCACTGCGCCGCTCGCAAGCGGCTTCGTTCTTCGCCTTCTGCCGTCCGGCGAGAGCTGAACTCCGGCGGTCAGTTGCAGCTCTGCCCAACAGCGTGTTCTCAGTTCTGCGGGCAAGCACGCCCTCTTGCCTTGGCCCCGAGAGCAAAGTCCCGAGCGAGCACTCGACTCAGTGCAATGCACCCGGAAGGACGCTCTCGCTCGTCTTTCAAGGAGCGATTCCTAACAGCACAAGCAGCAGAGGCACAAACTGCATGACGAGAAGGGACAACGTAGAACACGTCTCTGTCCTGGCACATTTCCGTGTGCCATACTTCCCTCCGGGTCTTCGGGCCTTGCGAAGCTCCGTGTACTGCGAGCGCTGCTACTCGCAGCTGAGAAGGACCGTGGAGCTAGCGGCGAATTCGGAGAGCTCTTCGCTGCACTGCGCCGCTCGCAAGCGGCTTCGTTCTTCGCCTTCTGCCGTCCGGCGACAGCTGAACTCCGGCGGTCAGTTGCAGCTCTGCCCAACAGCGTGTTCTCAGTTCTGCGGGCAAGCACGCCCTCTTGCCTTGGCCCCGAGAGCAAAGTCCCGAGCGAGCACTCGACTCAGTGCAATGCACCCGGAAGGACGCTCTCGCTCGTCTTTCAAGGAGCGATTCCTAACAGCACAAGCAGCAGAGGCACAAACTGCATGACGAGAAGGGACAACGTAGAACACGTCTCTGTCCTGGCACATTTCCGTGTGCCATACTTCCCTCCGGGTCTTCGGGCCTTGCGAAGCTCCGTGTACTGCGAGCGCTGCTACTCGCAGCTGAGAAGGACCGTGGAGCTAGCGGCGAATTCGGAGAGCTCTTCGCTGCACTGCGCCGCTCGCAAGCGGCTTCGTTCTTCGCCTTCTGCCGTCCGGCGAGAGCTGAACTCCGGCGGTCAGTTGCAGCTCTGCCCAACAGCGTGTTCTCAGTTCTGCGGGCAAGCACGCCCTCTTGCCTTGGCCCCGAGAGCAAAGTCCCGAGCGAGCACTCGACTCAGTGCAATGCACCCGGAAGGACGCTCTCGCTCGTCTTTCAAGGAGCGATTCCTAACAGCACAAGCAGCAGAGGCACAAACTGCATGACGAGAAGGGACAACGTAGAACACGTCTCTGTCCTGGCACATTTCCGTGTGCCATACTTCCCTCCGGGTCTTCGGGCCTTGCGAAGCTCCGTGTACTGCGAGCGCTGCTACTCGCAGCTGAGAAGGACCGTGGAGCTAGCGGCGAATTCGGAGAGCTCTTCGCTGCACTGCGCCGCTCGCAAGCGGCTTCGTTCTTCGCCTTCTGCCGTCCGGCGACAGCTGAACTCCGGCGGTCAGTTGCAGCTCTGCCCAACAGCGTGTTCTCAGTTCTGCGGGCAAGCACGCCCTCTTGCCTTGGCCCCGAGAGCAAAGTCCCGAGCGAGCACTCGACTCAGTGCAATGCACCCGGAAGGACGCTCTCGCTCGTCTTTCAAGGAGCGATTCCTAACAGCACAAGCAGCAGAGGCACAAACTGCATGACGAGAAGGGACAACGTAGAACACGTCTCTGTCCTGGCACATTTCCGTGTGCCATACTTCCCTCCGGGTCTTCGGGCCTTGCGAAGCTCCGTGTACTGCGAGCGCTGCTACTCGCAGCTGAGAAGGACCGTGGAGCTAGCGGCGAATTCGGAGAGCTCTTCGCTGCACTGCGCCGCTCGCAAGCGGCTTCGTTCTTCGCCTTCTGCCGTCCGGCGAGAGCTGAACTCCGGCGGTCAGTTGCAGCTCTGCCCAACAGCGTGTTCTCAGTTCTGCGGGCAAGCACGCCCTCTTGCCTTGGCCCCGAGAGCAAAGTCCCGAGCGAGCACTCGACTCAGTGCAATGCACCCGGAAGGACGCTCTCGCTCGTCTTTCAAGGAGCGATTCCTAACAGCACAAGCAGCAGAGGCACAAACTGCATGACGAGAAGGGACAACGTAGAACACGTCTCTGTCCTGGCACATTTCCGTGTGCCATACTTCCCTCCGGGTCTTCGGGCCTTGCGAAGCTCCGTGTACTGCGAGCGCTGCTACTCGCAGCTGAGAAGGACCGTGGAGCTAGCGGCGAATTCGGAGAGCTCTTCGCTGCACTGCGCCGCTCGCAAGCGGCTTCGTTCTTCGCCTTCTGCCGTCCGGCGACAGCTGAACTCCGGCGGTCAGTTGCAGCTCTGCCCAACAGCGTGTTCTCAGTTCTGCGGGCAAGCACGCCCTCTTGCCTTGGCCCCGAGAGCAAAGTCCCGAGCGAGCACTCGACTCAGTGCAATGCACCCGGAAGGACGCTCTCGCTCGTCTTTCAAGGAGCGATTCCTAACAGCACAAGCAGCAGAGGCACAAACTGCATGACGAGAAGGGACAACGTAGAACACGTCTCTGTCCTGGCACATTTCCGTGTGCCATACTTCCCTCCGGGTCTTCGGGCCTTGCGAAGCTCCGTGTACTGCGAGCGCTGCTACTCGCAGCTGAGAAGGACCGTGGAGCTAGCGGCGAATTCGGAGAGCTCTTCGCTGCACTGCGCCGCTCGCAAGCGGCTTCGTTCTTCGCCTTCTGCCGTCCGGCGACAGCTGAACTCCGGCGGTCAGTTGCAGCTCTGCCCAACAGCGTGTTCTCAGTTCTGCGGGCAAGCACGCCCTCTTGCCTTGGCCCCGAGAGCAAAGTCCCGAGCGAGCACTCGACTCAGTGCAATGCACCCGGAAGGACGCTCTCGCTCGTCTTTCAAGGAGCGATTCCTAACAGCACAAGCAGCAGAGGCACAAACTGCATGACGAGAAGGGACAACGTAGAACACGTCTCTGTCCTGGCACATTTTCGTGTGCCATACTTCCCTCCGGGTCTTCGGGCCTTGCGAAGCTCCGTGTACTGCGAGCGCTGCTACTCGCAGCTGAGAAGGACCGTGGAGCTAGCGGCGAATTCGGAGAGCTCTTCGCTGCACTGCGCCGCTCGCAAGCGGCTTCGTTCTTCGCCTTCTGCCGTCCGGCGACAGCTGAACTCCGGCGGTCAGTTGCAGCTCTGCCCAACAGCGTGTTCTCAGTTCTGCGGGCAAGCACGCCCTCTTGCCTTGGCCCCGAGAGCAAAGTCCCGAGCGAGCACTCGACTCAGTGCAATGCACCCGGAAGGACGCTCTCGCTCGTCTTTCAAGGAGCGATTCCTAACAGCACAAGCAGCAGAGGCACAAACTGCATGACGAGAAGGGACAACGTAGAACACGTCTCTGTCCTGGCACATTTCCGTGTGCCATACTTCCCTCCGGGTCTTCGGGCCTTGCGAAGCTCCGTGTACTGCGAGCGCTGCTACTCGCAGCTCAGAAGGACCGTGGAGCTAGCGGCGAATTCGGAGAGCTCTTCGCTGCACTGCGCCGCTCGCAAGCGGCTTCGTTCTTCGCCTTCTGCCGTCCGGCGACAGCTGAACTCCGGCGGTCAGTTGCAGCTCTGCCCAACAGCGTGTTCTCAGTTCTGCGGGCAAGCACGCCCTCTTGCCTTGGCCCCGAGAGCAAAGTCCCGAGCGAGCACTCGACTCAGAGCAATGCACCCGGAAGGACGCTCTCGCTCGTCTTTCAAGGAGCGATTCCTAACAGCACAAGCAGCAGAGGCACAAACTGCATGACGAGAAGGGACAACGTAGAACACGTCTCTGTCCTGGCACATTTCCGTGTGCCATACTTCCCTCCGGGTCTTCGGGCCTTGCGAAGCTCCGTGTACTGCGAGCGCTGCTACTCGCAGCTGAGAAGGACCGTGGAGCTAGCGGCGAATTCGGAGAGCTCTTCGCTGCACTGCGCCGCTCGCAAGCGGCTTCGTTCTTCGCCTTCTGCCGTCCGGCGACAGCTGAACTCCGGCGGTCAGTTGCAGCTCTGCCCAACAGCGTGTTCTCAGTTCTGCGGGCAAGCACGCCCTCTTGCCTTGGCCCCGAGAGCAAAGTCCCGAGCGAGCACTCGACTCAGTGCAATGCACCCGGAAGGACGCTCTCGCTCGTCTTTCAAGGAGCGATTCCTAACAGCACAAGCAGCAGAGGCACAAACTGCATGACGAGAAGGGACAACGTAGAACACGTCTCTGTCCTGGCACATTTCCGTGTGCCATACTTCCCTCCGGGTCTTCGGGCCTTGCGAAGCTCCGTGTACTGCGAGCGCTGCTACTCGCAGCTGAGAAGGACCGTGGAGCTAGCGGCGAATTCGGAGAGCTCTTCGCTGCACTGCGCCGCTCGCAAGCGGCTTCGTTCTACGCCTTCTGCCGTCCGGCGACAGCTGAACTCCGGCGGTCAGTTGCAGCTCTGCCCAACAGCGTGTTCTCAGTTCTGCGGGCAAGCACGCCCTCTTGCCTTGGCCCCGAGAGCAAAGTCCCGAGCGAGCACTCGACTCAGTGCAATGCACCCGGAAGGACGCTCTCGCTCGTCTTTCAAGGAGCGATTCCTAACAGCACAAGCAGCAGAGGCACAAACTGCATGACGAGAAGGGACAACGTAGAACACGTCTCTGTCCTGGCACATTTCCGTGTGCCATACTTCCCTCCGGGTCTTCGGGCCTTGCGAAGCTCCGTGTACTGCGAGCGCTGCTACTCGCAGCTGAGAAGGACCGTGGAGCTAGCGGCGAATTCGGAGAGCTCTTCGCTGCACTGCGCCGCTCGCAAGCGGCTTCGTTCTTCGCCTTCTGCCGTCCGGCGACAGCTGAACTCCGGCGGTCAGTTGCAGCTCTGCCCAACAGCGTGTTCTCAGTTCTGCGGGCAAGCACGCCCTCTTGCCTTGGCCCCGAGAGCAAAGTCCCGAGCGAGCACTCGACTCAGTGCAATGCACCCGGAAGGACGCTCTCGCTCGTCTTTCAAGGAGCGATTCCTAACAGCACAAGCAGCAGAGGCACAAACTGCATGACGAGAAGGGACAACGTAGAACACGTCTCTGTCCTGGCACATTTCCGTGTGCCATACTTCCCTCCGGGTCTTCGGGCCTTGCGAAGCTCCGTGTACTGCGAGCGCTGCTACTCGCAGCTGAGAAGGACCGTGGAGCTAGCGGCGAATTCGGAGAGCTCTTCGCTGCACTGCGCCGCTCGCAAGCGGCTTCGTTCTACGCCTTCTGCCGTCCGGCGACAGCTGAACTCCGGCGGTCAGTTGCAGCTCTGCCCAACAGCGTGTTCTCAGTTCTGCGGGCAAGCACGCCCTCTTGCCTTGGCCCCGAGAGCAAAGTCCCGAGCGAGCACTCGACTCAGTGCAATGCACCCGGAAGGACGCTCTCGCTCGTCTTTCAAGGAGCGATTCCTAACAGCACAAGCAGCAGAGGCACAAACTGCATGACGAGAAGGGACAACGTAGAACACGTCTCTGTCCTGGCACATTTCCGTGTGCCATACTTCCCTCCGGGTCTTCGGGCCTTGCGAAGCCCCGTGTACTGCGAGCGCTGCTACTCGCAGCTGAGAAGGACCGTGGAGCTAGCGGCGAATTCGGAGAGCTCTTCGCTGCACTGCGCCGCTCGCAAGCGGCTTCGTTCTTCGCCTTCTGCCGTCCGGCGACAGCTGAACTCCGGCGGTCAGTTGCAGCTCTGCCCAACAGCGTGTTCTCAGTTCTGCGGGCAAGCACGCCCTCTTGCCTTGGCCCCGAGAGCAAAGTCCCGAGCGAGCACTCGACTCAGTGCAATGCACCCGGAAGGACGCTCTCGCTCGTCTTTCAAGGAGCGATTCCTAACAGCACAAGCAGCAGAGGCACAAACTGCATGACGAGAAGGGACAACGTAGAACACGTCTCTGTCCTGGCACATTTCCGTGTGCCATACTTCCCTCCGGGTCTTCGGGCCTTGCGAAGCTCCGTGTACTGCGAGCGCTGCTACTCGCAGCTGAGAAGGACCGTGGAGCTAGCGGCGAATTCGGAGAGCTCTTCGCTGCACTGCGCCGCTCGCAAGCGGCTTCGTTCTACGCCTTCTGCCGTCCGGCGACAGCTGAACTCCGGCGGTCAGTTGCAGCTCTGCCCAACAGCGTGTTCTCAGTTCTGCGGGCAAGCACGCCCTCTTGCCTTGGCCCCGAGAGCAAAGTCCCGAGCGAGCACTCGACTCAGTGCAATGCACCCGGAAGGACGCTCTCGCTCGTCTTTCAAGGAGCGATTCCTAACAGCACAAGCAGCAGAGGCACAAACTGCATGACGAGAAGGGACAACGTAGAACACGTCTCTGTCCTGGCACATTTCCGTGTGCCATACTTCCCTCCGGGTCTTCGGGCCTTGCGAAGCTCCGTGTACTGCGAGCGCTGCTACTCGCAGCTGAGAAGGACCGTGGAGCTAGCGGCGAATTCGGAGAGCTCTTCGCTGCACTGCGCCGCTCGCAAGCGGCTTCGTTCTTCGCCTTCTGCCGTCCGGCGACAGCTGAACTCCGGCGGTCAGTTGCAGCTCTGCCCAACAGCGTGTTCTCAGTTCTGCGGGCAAGCACGCCCTCTTGCCTTGGCCCCGAGAGCAAAGTCCCGAGCGAGCACTCGACTCAGTGCAATGCACCCGGAAGGACGCTCTCGCTCGTCTTTCAAGGAGCGATTCCTAACAGCACAAGCAGCAGAGGCACAAACTGCATGACGAGAAGGGACAACGTAGAACACGTCTCTGTCCTGGCACATTTCCGTGTGCCATACTTCCCTCCGGGTCTTCGGGCCTTGCGAAGCTCCGTGTACTGCGAGCGCTGCTACTCGCAGCTGAGAAGGACCGTGGAGCTAGCGGCGAATTCGGAGAGCTCTTCGCTGCACTGCGCCGCTCGCAAGCGGCTTCGTTCTTCGCCTTCTGCCGTCCGGCGACAGCTGAACTCCGGCGGTCAGTTGCAGCTCTGCCCAACAGCGTGTTCTCAGTTCTGCGGGCAAGCACGCCCTCTTGCCTTGGCCCCGAGAGCAAAGTCCCGAGCGAGCACTCGACTCAGTGCAATGCACCCGGAAGGACGCTCTCGCTCGTCTTTCAAGGAGCGATTCCTAACAGCACAAGCAGCAGAGGCACAAACTGCATGACGAGAAGGGACAACGTAGAACACGTCTCTGTCCTGGCACATTACGTGTGCCATACTTCCCTCCGGGTCTTCGGGCCTTGCGAAGCTCCGTGTACTGCGAGCGCTGCTACTCGCAGCTGAGAAGGACCGTGGAGCTAGCGGCGAATTCGGAGAGCTCTTCGCTGCACTGCGCCGCTCGCAAGCGGCTTCGTTCTTCGCCTTCTGCCGTCCGGCGAGAGCTGAACTCCGGCGGTCAGTTGCAGCTCTGCCCAACAGCGTGTTCTCAGTTCTGCGGGCAAGCACGCCCTCTTGCCTTGGCCCCGAGAGCAAAGTCCCGAGCGAGCACTCGACTCAGTGCAATGCACCCGGAAGGACGCTCTCGCTCGTCTTTCAAGGAGCGATTCCTAACAGCACAAGCAGCAGAGGCACAAACTGCATGACGAGAAGGGACAACGTAGAACACGTCTCTGTCCTGGCACATTTCCGTGTGCCATACTTCCCTCCGGGTCTTCGGGCCTTGCGAAGCTCCGTGTACTGCGAGCGCTGCTACTCGCAGCTGAGAAGGACCGTGGAGCTAGCGGCGAATTCGGAGAGCTCTTCGCTGCACTGCGCCGCTCGCAAGCGGCTTCGTTCTTCGCCTTCTGCCGTCCGGCGAGAGCTGAACTCCGGCGGTCAGCTGCAGCTCTGCCCAACAGCGTGTTCTCAGTTCTGCGGGCAAGCACGCCCTCTTGCCTTGGCCCCGGGAGCAAAGTCCCGAGCGAGCACTCGACTCAGTGCAATGCACCCGGAAGGACGCTCTCGCTCGTCTTTCAAGGAGCGATTCCTAACAGCACAAGCAGCAGAGGCACAAACTGCATGACGAGAAGGGACAACGTAGAACACGTCTCTGTCCTGGCACATTTCCGTGTGCCATACTTCCCTCCGGGTCTTCGGGCCTTGCGAAGCCCCGTGTACTGCGAGCGCTGCTACTCGCAGCTGAGAAGGACCGTGGAGCTAGCGGCGAATTCGGAGAGCTCTTCGCTGCACTGCGCCGCTCGCAAGCGGCTTCGTTCTTCGCCTTCTGCCGTCCGGCGAGAGCTGAACTCCGGCGGTCAGTTGCAGCTCTGCCCAACAGCGTGTTCTCAGTTCTGCGGGCAAGCACGCCCTCTTGCCTTGGCCCCGAGAGCAAAGTCCCGAGCGAGCACTCGACTCAGTGCAATGCACCCGGAAGGACGCTCTCGCTCGTCTTTCAAGGAGCGATTCCTAACAGCACAAGCAGCAGAGGCACAAACTGCATGACGAGAAGGGACAACGTAGAACACGTCTCTGTCCTGGCACATTTCCGTGTGCCATACTTCCCTCCGGGTCTTCGGGCCTTGCGAAGCCCCGTGTACTGCGAGCGCTGCTACTCGCAGCTGAGAAGGACCGTGGAGCTAGCGGCGAATTCGGAGAGCTCTTCGCTGCACTGCGCCGCTCGCAAGCGGCTTCGTTCTTCGCCTTCTGCCGTCCGGCGAGAGCTGAACTCCGGCGGTCAGTTGCAGCTCTGCCCAACAGCGTGTTCTCAGTTCTGCGGGCAAGCACGCCCTCTTGCCTTGGCCCCGAGAGCAAAGTCCCGAGCGAGCACTCGACTCAGTGCAATGCACCCGGAAGGACGCTCTCGCTCGTCTTTCAAGGAGCGATTCCTAACAGCACAAGCAGCAGAGGCACAAACTGCATGACGAGAAGGGACAACGTAGAACACGTCTCTGTCCTGGCACATTTCCGTGTGCCATACTTCCCTCCGGGTCTTCGGGCCTTGCGAAGCCCCGTGTACTGCGAGCGCTGCTACTCGCAGCTGAGAAGGACCGTGGAGCTAGCGGCGAATTCGGAGAGCTCTTCGCTGCACTGCGCCGCTCGCAAGCGGCTTCGTTCTTCGCCTTCTGCCGTCCGGCGAGAGCTGAACTCCGGCGGTCAGTTGCAGCTCTGCCCAACAGCGTGTTCTCAGTTCTGCGGGCAAGCACGCCCTCTTGCCTTGGCCCCGAGAGCAAAGTCCCGAGCGAGCACTCGACTCAGTGCAATGCACCCGGAAGGACGCTCTCGCTCGTCTTTCAAGGAGCGATTCCTAACAGCACAAGCAGCAGAGGCACAAACTGCATGACGAGAAGGGACAACGTAGAACACGTCTCTGTCCTGGCACATTTTCGTGTGCGAAACTTCCCTCCGGGTCTTCGGGCCTTGCGAAGCTCCGTGTACTGCGAGCGCTGCTACTCGCAGCTGAGAAGGACCGTGGAGCTAGCGGCGAATTCGGAGAGCTCTTCGCTGCACTGCGCCGCTCGCAAGCGGCTTCGTTCTTCGCCTTCTGCCGTCCGGCGACAGCTGAACTCCGGCGGTCAGTTGCAGCTCTGCCCAACAGCGTGTTCTCAGTTCTGCGGGCAAGCACGCCCTCTTGCCTTGGCCCCGGGAGCAAAGTCCCGAGCGAGCACTCGACTCAGTGCAATGCACCCGGAAGGACGCTCTCGCTCGTCTTTCAAGGAGCGATTCCTAACAGCACAAGCAGCAGAGGCACAAACTGCATGACGAGAAGGGACAACGTAGAACACGTCTCTGTCCTGGCACATTTCCGTGTGCCATACTTCCCTCCGGGTCTTCGGGCCTTGCGAAGCCCCGTGTACTGCGAGCGCTGCTACTCGCAGCTGAGAAGGACCGTGGAGCTAGCGGCGAATTCGGAGAGCTCTTCGCTGCACTGCGCCGCTCGCAAGCGGCTTCGTTCTTCGCCTTCTGCCGTCCGGCGACAGCTGAACTCCGGCGGTCAGTTGCAGCTCTGCCCAACAGCGTGTTCTCAGTTCTGCGGGCAAGCACGCCCTCTTGCCTTGGCCCCGAGAGCAAAGTCCCGAGCGAGCACTCGACTCAGTGCAATGCACCCGGAAGGACGCTCTCGCTCGTCTTTCAAGGAGCGATTCCTAACAGCACAAGCAGCAGAGGCACAAACTGCATGACGAGAAGGGACAACGTAGAACACGTCTCTGTCCTGGCACATTTCCGTGTGCCATACTTCCCTCCGGGTCTTCGGGCCTTGCGAAGCCCCGTGTACTGCGAGCGCTGCTACTCGCAGCTGAGAAGGACCGTGGAGCTAGCGGCGAATTCGGAGAGCTCTTCGCTGCACTGCGCCGCTCGCAAGCGGCTTCGTTCTTCGCCTTCTGCCGTCCGGCGAGAGCTGAACTCCGGCGGTCAGTTGCAGCTCTGCCAAACAGCGTGTTCTCAGTTCTGCGGGCAAGCACGCCCTCTTGCCTTGGCCCCGGGAGCAAAGTCCCGAGCGAGCACTCGACTCAGTGCAATGCACCCGGAAGGACGCTCTCGCTCGTCTTTCAAGGAGCGATTCCTAACAGCAGAAGCAGCAGAGGCACAAACTGCATGACGAGAAGGGACAACGTAGAACACGTCTCTGTCCTGGCACATTTTCGTGTGCGATACTTCCCTCCGGGTCTTCGGGCCTTGCGAAGCTCCGTGTACTGCGAGCGCTGCTACTCGCAGCTGAGAAGGACCGTGGAGCTAGCGGCGAATTCGGAGAGCTCTTCGCTGCACTGCGCCGCTCGCAAGCGGCTTCGTTCTTCGCCTTCTGCCGTCCGGCGAGAGCTGAACTCCGGCGGTCAGTTGCAGCTCTGCCCAACAGCGTGTTCTCAGTTCTGCGGGCAAGCACGCCCTCTTGCCTTGGCCCCGAGAGCAAAGTCCCGAGCGAGCACTCGACTCAGTGCAATGCACCCGGAAGGACGCTCTCGCTCGTCTTTCAAGGAGCGATTCCTAACAGCACAAGCAGCAGAGGCACAAACTGCATGACGAGAAGGGACAACGTAGAACACGTCTCTGTCCTGGCACATTTTCGTGTGCGATACTTCCCTCCGGGTCTTCGGGCCTTGCGAAGCTCCGTGTACTGCGAGCGCTGCTACTCGCAGCTGAGAAGGACCGTGGAGCTAGCGGCGAATTCGGAGAGCTCTTCGCTGCACTGCGCCGCTCGCAAGCGGCTTCGTTCTTCGCCTTCTGCCGTCCGGCGAGAGCTGAACTCCGGCGGTCAGTTGCAGCTCTGCCCAACAGCGTGTTCTCAGTTCTGCGGGCAAGCACGCCCTCTTGCCTTGGCCCCGAGAGCAAAGTCCCGAGCGAGCACTCGACTCAGTGCAATGCACCCGGAAGGACGCTCTCGCTCGTCTTTCAAGGAGCGATTCCTAACAGCACAAGCAGCAGAGGCACAAACTGCATGACGAGAAGGGACAACGTAGAACACGTCTCTGTCCTGGCACATTTTCGTGTGCGATACTTCCCTCCGGGTCTTCGGGCCTTGCGAAGCTCCGTGTACTGCGAGCGCTGCTACTCGCAGCTGAGAAGGACCGTGGAGCTAGCGGCGAATTCGGAGAGCTCTTCGCTGCACTGCGCCGCTCGCAAGCGGCTTCGTTCTTCGCCTTCTGCCGTCCGGCGAGAGCTGAACTCCGGCGGTCAGTTGCAGCTCTGCCCAACAGCGTGTTCTCAGTTCTGCGGGCAAGCACGCCCTCTTGCCTTGGCCCCGGGAGCAAAGTCCCGAGCGAGCACTCGACTCAGTGCAATGCACCCGGAAGGACGCTCTCGCTCGTCTTTCAAGGAGCGATTCCTAACAGCACAAGCAGCAGAGGCACAAACTGCATGACGAGAAGGGACAACGTAGAACACGTCTCTGTCCTGGCACATTTTCGTGTGCGATACTTCCCTCCGGGTCTTCGGGCCTTGCGAAGCTCCGTGTACTGCGAGCGCTGCTACTCGCAGCTGAGAAGGACCGTGGAGCTAGCGGCGAATTCGGAGAGCTCTTCGCTGCACTGCGCCGCTCGCAAGCGGCTTCGTTCTTCGCCTTCTGCCGTCCGGCGAGAGCTGAACTCCGGCGGTCAGTTGCAGCTCTGCCCAACAGCGTGTTCTCAGTTCTGCGGGCAAGCACGCCCTCTTGCCTTGGCCCCGGGAGCAAAGTCCCGAGCGAGCACTCGACTCAGTGCAATGCACCCGGAAGGACGCTCTCGCTCGTCTTTCAAGGAGCGATTCCTAACAGCACAAGCAGCAGAGGCACAAACTGCATGACGAGAAGGGACAACGTAGAACACGTCTCTGTCCTGGCACATTTTCGTGTGCGATACTTCCCTCCGGGTCTTCGGGCCTTGCGAAGCTCCGTGTACTGCGAGCGCTGCTACTCGCAGCTGAGAAGGACCGTGGAGCTAGCGGCGAATTCGGAGAGCTCTTCGCTGCACTGCGCCGCTCGCAAGCGGCTTCGTTCTTCGCCTTCTGCCGTCCGGCGAGAGCTGAACTCCGGCGGTCAGTTGCAGCTCTGCCCAACAGCGTGTTCTCAGTTCTGCGGGCAAGCACGCCCTCTTGCCTTGGCCCCGAGAGCAAAGTCCCGAGCGAGCACTC